>NW_024426552.1:71097501-71162476 GCF_017311325.1 Ursus maritimus | reverse complement strand
CAGGCTGCTCCATTCCAATTTTTGTCCTGGAGCGTTCTCTGTGTGAGAAGCCTGTTACCACCAGCTCGATGGAAGAGCTCCCCAACTGACTGATGCCTTGCTTGTCCAAACTCACCGTTTCTTTTTTCTTCAGATACACACAGCCTGACTTGGGACTGAAGACAGAATAACATAAATGTCCCTTAAAGCCAGACGTTTCAACCAACTGCCCCCAAATCTAGCAGACCCCAAGACACTCGGAGCCAAAATGACAAAGCAATGGCAGTGGAAACACCCACGGAGAAAACGGCCATGAGGGGGGTGCTTCATAAAATCCAGCTGGATAAACCTCGATCCCCCAAACCCCGTTTCTCTGCTTCCTGCAGAAGCCAAGCCACCTCCCTCCCAGTGTCAATGGGTCCCTCCAAGGTGACCATCACCTCTTGTCCCTCTAATGCCTAGAATGACAAACATCAGTTTCATGCTCATTCTGTCCATAAAAGTGAGGTTTAGACACCAGGGCTCCCAGAGTGGGCCTCCTGTTTCCTTTTTCCTCTTCCTTCCTTCCTTTCCGTCTTCCTTCCTTTCCTTTCTTTTCTTTTCTTTCTTTCTCTTCTTTCTTTCATCTTCTTTCTTTCTTCCCTTCCTTCCTTCCTTCTTTTTTCTTTTCTTTTTCTTTCTTTCTTTCCTTCCTTCTTTCTTTCTTTCTTCTTTTCTTTCTTTCTTCTTTCTTTCTTTCTTTCTTTCTTTCTTTCTTTCTTTCTTTCTTGTCTTCCTTTTGGTCCTAAGCACCCTGTCATTTTTCTAAAATGGAGAAAAGGGGGGAAAAAGAGGAGAAGCAAACGAACCTTCCCCGCGGCGATGTGAGTGACTGCTATGTTTCCATGGCTCGCTTTCCACTGTTCTCCGTGACCCCTGCAGACTCCCCTTATGAGTGAGTGTCCCGGAATGTCTCTTTATTAGGTGTCTGGAGAAGTAAAGCTGTCCTGATGCCAGCGCCCCCACACTGAGGACTTTATTAGTTTTTTAATTTTCTGTCTGGGTGCTCCTGCTGCATCAAACTTTCCACAGCTGTTAGGAGCCATTAAGTAAGTAGCTTCATCGGCTCTTTCCCCGCCCCACCCCCTCCTTAATAACAGGAGAAATTTCTGGACATGCTACGTGGAGCCTTTAAAATAAAGATGCTTTGTCTCTCTGGGGAGAAATTGCTGGGGGTCTGGGTGGGGAGAGGATGTCCTGCCATCAGAAAAGCGCTTTGCCTTTGTGGGTGCCTTGGCTTGGAGCGGGGAGTGCTGACAGCATGGGGGACGGCGCAGAAGTGGGGAGCCATGCTCTCAGCCATTCGGCCCCTCAAGTAGGGGACCGGGGGTAGCTCCGACTGTTTTTAGAGCGGACTTGGAATCCGGCCCAGAGCTTGATGCCCGGTTCAAAGCGTTTCCTCCTCAGTGGACATTCTAAGGCCTGCAGCGAAGAATAAAACAGAACGACTTGCAAACGTTCCCGGGTAGGCACACAGCTGTGGTTCACAACAGGCCCGGCTCTTATTGCTCACAGCTCCCCTGAGAAGGAACTCTTGATCCCCACGCACCCCCAGAGCCCCCTCCCTGCCTGCGTCCTCCCCGGATGCCCTGAGCCCATCATCTGCAGGACTCCTTGTGTGTAAATCTAAAGATGGGAGCACACACACACACACACACACACACTCAGACACTCACGGGGCCATGTACTATCCGACCGGGCGGCCAGGCCCTTTCCCATAGCACCCCAGGATCTGGAAGGTTATGACCACTGCGAGGGCAGGGAAGGACAGACTAGGCTCTCGAGGGCCCAGAGCCTTCTGAGCAGCCCTCCCGGCTCCAGCCTGCCCGGCAATTTGCTTTCCAGCGGCTGCCTTTAAGCCTCCCTTTGAGAAGACCTTATTTGCAGGGTGAATGTGAAAGCCCCGAGAGAAGAAAACCCTTTGGTGATGCCCGCCTCGGGAACAATTTTGCCTCTGAGAGCAAGTTGGTATTTGGGGTTAATCCCTCTGTGGAAACACTGGGTTGAAAGCCCAGAGGAGGTCAGGGGTCTGATTACGGCTTCTGTTGACATATAAACTTCCTGGTCCTAGGAGACAATCGCAGGGGTGGGGGCAGGGAGCAAGGAAGAAAAGAAAGAAAAGAAGAATTTTTTTAATTAAATGGCCTTCTCTCTTAAAAATAACATCAACAAAATAAGGTGGAGCTTTTGGAATAAAGATTTGATAGGAATGTCTAGGTACACATATTTTTTAAAATTTTTTCAGTCAAGATTTACCTAATAGGACTGAAGCATCTTTTGAAGTAAAATTTGAAATGAAATCTGATAAATATACACTCATACATGTCTACATGCCATATGTATATGTGTGAACAGGTATATTTAAAAAAACACACACACAGGAAGAAATAACTTTAGTTATCGCCTGAGAACCACAGGGATGGTTTTGTTGTCTTGTTTAGAGTGGGTTCTGATTCGATTTGTGTTTAGTTTGGTTTGGTTTGACCAGAGAAAATCATCATGAAGACTCTACAACAGGTAGATAAGCTGAAAATGATGGTATTTAGGCCAATTAAAAATTGCTATAAACACACACATATAAGAGAAGCCTAGATGACAGTATAAAAGACAAATAATACCTTCAAAAGAATTAAGAGAAAAAATAATACTTCTTCCGTATGTTCAAAAAAAGGGAAAGCAAAACTATGCCCTTGAGTTGGGGGAGGATGGGGGAAGGAGGTGGGGATGCCAACATGGTTATCCAAAAAAGAGCAGTTAATTTTTAAGATCTATAATTGGAACCATTTTTTAAATTAATTTTTTTAAATTCAAGTATAATTAACATACGGTGTTATATTAGTTTCTGGCAACTTGAGCAGTTTTTAAAAGGATTAAATTTAAAGACAAAATAGGGGGCGCCTGGGTGGCGCAGTTGTTAAGCGTCTGCCTTCGGCTCAGGGCCTGATCCTGGCGTTATGGTATCAAACCCCACATCGGGCTCCTGTTGCCTCTCTCGCTGGCTGTCTCTATCTCTGTCAAATAAATAAATAAAATCTTTAAAAAATAAATAAATAAATAAATAAATAAATAAAGACAAAATAGTTACTTTTTTTTTTTGAGGAAAAGACAGGGTGTCAAGAGTGCGTCCCAGACATCTTTGAGAATATTAAACAAAATATCCATGAAGAAACTGTGGAAACCCTATTGTTTGGGACATTTGCAACCAGATAAAACTCAGGTATATAGGATTTAAATCCCAAGCCATCCCATAATAGAAGAGAGATCCCAGCCCTGATGACTAGTCCCCTCTTGTGTCTCTAACTGGTGAGATTTTTTTGAAGCTTTTGCAAATATTAAAGATGCTCCTCACTGTTTACTTTGTTAAATAAAAAGGAAAGCATTTCTTTTAAAAAGGTCCTCTTTCCACTCTGAGTGTCTAGCTAAAGAATCTTGGAAAGCCAAGCATCAAACATTTTGAAAATGAATTTGTCAACGA
Organism: Ursus maritimus; assembly: GCF_017311325.1. NCBI lineage: Eukaryota > Metazoa > Chordata > Mammalia > Carnivora > Ursidae > Ursus > Ursus maritimus. The sequence goes on along the minus strand of NW_024426552.1, from coordinate 71,158,983 downwards.
AAGTAACCAAAAGAAAGACCAAAGTGAACCAAAGTGGAAATCAAATCCTACAGGCCATTCATGGCCCCTCCGAAAGAATCAAGAAAATTTCTAATTCTTTCCTTTTTCTCGAGAAATCCTATAATCTCCCTAATTCATCAGCTACTTGGTTCCTGCTTTGCCCACTTGGCCTTTTTCCTTTTATGTCTTTCATCCCCTAAATGGGAATGGTTTCTTGATATTTTCCACCACAAATTCCTTCAGAGCTTCTGACGGCAGGAAGGGGGCTGTTTCAGTAGCAGGAATACAAAGGAGACGAGAAAGAATGACACACACAGTTCAGCAACACACCTGCAGACGCAGAGTGCAAAAGTTCACAGGCCAAGGAGGCCCCGCAGTGCCACCACTGAAGGGACGCACCGTGGAGGGCACCCTGACCCAGAGGTCCGCCTCTCGCAGGGGCGCTGAGCTTCCGTCAGCTCCCCCTGGCAGGACCACTTCTGAGATGGCAAGGCTGAAAACGGTGGCTGGACAAAAGAGAAAGAATTTGGGACCCACTGGCAAGTATCGGAGGTTGTCAGAAAGCTAGTGGTGAGTCAGAGGGTGACATGAGATTATGTTATATGGGCAAAGGCAAGCCTGACAGTGACCTCCCCAATGCCAAGTGGCTGGGCTCTGGGGCCTGCAAGGTGAATTCATAATATAGTCCCCAAATCGGGACACTTCTGAGAGTCAAAGTGGGGGGGCATCTATAAGAATTATACTGGGACAACCCGGATAAGCCGGGACCGCCCCAGGCAAACTGGGACAATGCTGACCCTGATTATGAATCTCCCCAAAGTCTCGGAGATAAAGTTTAGCTGCCCTCGGAATCACTCCAGACAAGGCTGGGCCCCCGGTTGAGCTCCTTTTCCCCAGGGGAAAGGCCTCTCCAATGGCAAGGAGTGGGCCATGAGGCAGTGCCTTGGGCAAATTAAGTGTGGGAAATGGACCATTCCTACTCCTACCCTCTCTGGGAGACTCACAGTATACATATTAGCAAATTAGAGAGTCTGAGAAGGCCTGCAGTAAATTAAGCTACTTAGCATTGCTCAACCTGGGGTCTTCCCAAAGGTTTTTGACCGCCGTGAGATCTGGCTGCAGAAAGACCTAGAACATTCCGGCCAACACTGCTCTAAGGCTTTGGAAGCCAAGTGTAGAGGGCAGGGCTGGGATGACAGGCCCTCGCTGGGAGGTGGAACCTGGCAGGGTACCCAGGAGCTTCCAGCGCTCCTGAGGATGACATTAGCAGATGTGCGGCTGGGTCAGGTAATTCACGAACCTGCCCAGGGACAGCCAATAGGCCTGCAGAAACATGTCTGAAGCCCCATGCCGTGAGCACGAAGCCTTCGAGTTCACAGAAACGGAGCCAGGTCTTCCTAGCCCACATGAACCCACTTCCTCACACAAGGAAGACCACAAGGACTGCATTTGAGATCAAGGAAATGGTAGACTGACCCCAACCCGGCTGAGACACAGAGAACCTCTGTCTCCCTGTAAGCATTTCCTCCTGCCATGTCTCTGGCACGCGTGTCCTGTGAGGAGTGCCCCAGACAGGGTGGGTGACGCAGCCCCAGTCAGGGCCCCTCCAAACGAGAGAATGAGTTCTGGTAAGGGAGGTGAGGGGTGACCGTAGAGGCCAGGAGTCAAGCCAGCGGGTGGCCTGGACACCAGCTTCGGCACTTGTCATGGGGCGTGGTGGGGCAGCGATGACACACAGCCCATGAGGCAGAGGCTGCTGGTTTCAGGGACACTCAGACCGTTCTCACCTGGATTATCACACAGTCCGAACGGCATCTCTCATGACAGGTCCCTCGCTCTTCTTGTCCGTCCTTCATTTTGCAGCCAGAAACACACACACTTGGGCAGATCCGTCAGAGCATCTCACAGTGAGTTGGTGGGCAGGAGCGCCCCGCAGAAAGATCATGGTGGTGGGGGTGGGGGGCGACAGTCAATGATTCTCATCATCGTTGTCCAAACATCACATGGCGCCTGCCATGAGAACTCTCTAAGAGGACACCCCAGTCTCTCCTCCTCCCCTCCAGTCACTTCCATCCCCTCCACTCCATCTACTTACACCCAACTGCCCTTTGATCCCCAAACATACCATTCTTCTCACAACCCCTTGCTTTTCTTATTGCTGTTCCTTGCCCATAATAGCTCTGTCTTCCTAGCCACGTTTGACTCACGTCCTTTAAGACCCGCCTGAGATTTCACCTTCGGAGCTGAACAGCCTTCCTCACTGCCCCTGTACCAAGGCTACCCAAGCAGATTTGGAGCCTTCCTCCTCAGTGCACCCGCTTCACCTTGTTTGGTCACCAGAGATAGTCTCCTTGGCTAGACACTGAGTGCCTGACAGCAGGAAGCTGTCACATTGATTCCCTTGTCCTTGGTGACTACCCCGACGCCCATTGCAGAGTCCATGCCCGGTTACTGTGGGGTCAGGGGGCAACAAAAACGACGCTGTGGGATCACGTTCAAGATTCAAACAGTTTTCCTCAGGCTTTAGCACCTTAAATTTGAAAATGAAAGGTACCAGAACCGTCTTTAGGTGAGGGTCTGCAAGGAATGATCAAAATGATTAAAAGGTGAAGACAGCTCAGGACTCTACAACCATGGCCGAGCAAAAGGATGTTTGCTGGAGTTTATCCTGTGAGTTCATTTCTCAAGATGAATGGTAGTCTGAATGGCTAATAGCATTTCGAAAGGAACGGAAGGCCACCCACCTCGACCGCAGCCAGTAGTCGTGATCTCCATGAGACCTTACAGGAAGCAGGTGTGAACACTGGGCTGACCAGGTACTTCAGCTCAAAGAGCAAGGATTTCTAAGATGGAAGAAATATGGGGTGCGGGGAGAGGCAAGGACTGAAGTGCGAAAGGAGAATGACAGGATTTAGGAGGTGAGAAGAGGACCAGAAGACTTGACAATAAAAATACAGAGCTGCGAGGAACCCCAAAGTCCTATCAGAGAAGAAGGATCTGGTCCAAGAAGTCCATATGGCACAAAGATCTAGAACACAGAAGGAGGAGGCAGGAAGGACTCATCCTGGAGATGTAAAGCTGAGTAAGCAAGCCTGTATTTTTGCAGTTCTCTGGTTAATTTCCAACCATAAAAAATATGGCCCAAGACTTTGTAAAAATATCCCTAAAACATTCCACATGCTTCTCAAGGCAGAGGGTAATTGTTATGAACAAATCCACACAAATTCTTGTGCCAAGAGCAACACATCGAGAATAAAGAAGGAACAAGAAACATGAAAAAGGGGGGCCAGTCAAAAACCAGAATGACAAATGTGGGGCATCCTCCCCTCCCAGAGGGAAGTGGACCTTTCCAGCACCTCAAAGGCTTATTGCTATTGAGAAAGATCCAGAATAACAGTCCTAAAGGCTATTTGCATCACGGAGAAAGCTCTGGGAGCACTGCTGCGGGGGCAGGATGTAGATCAGGGTTGTAAGTCTGCACAATCAGTCCTTGGGATCACAGCCTCTAGGACCTGGAGGGAGATGACTAAGGTCAACCCCCATCCTATCTCTGCATCACCCCACGGGCTCCTGCAGGTGACTGGCCAGATTCTGCTTCACCCACTGTAATGTATCTTGACTTACAGAAAGTTCTTTCTTATAACGAGCCAAATTTTTGCGCTGGAGAGTAGGGGAGGGGGGAATAGTTGGGGACTTAACAGAGTTGGCTACCTTTCTCTCTGTCAGGTCCTCAAGAATACGAAGACTAGTCTAATGCTCCAAACTAAACATCTCTTTACTTTCTGTGATGTGAGCTCTAGTCTGTCACTCTCTTGGCCAATGTCCCAGAGCCATACTCTGGTTGGAACTGAGCACAGAGCTCCCGGGCACGAGACCTTACTCCTGTCTGCCATCGTGCAACCATCCGTAGCCTGTCCTGGTGCAACAGCAGCTGTATCTCAGTGCACAAAGAACAAGAGTGCAGCCCCCAAAATCAGCCAAAGAGTTTGCGTTGTTCCTGCCAAAAATCCGTGGGAAGGAGATTGGGCCCAGCCTAGGTGCCATTCTTCTCCCCGTCCCCTCTCCACCTCACTGCGGTCCTTCCTGTGCTGAGCTTTAACCTAGCCGGGCCTCTGGCTCCTCTTCCATTCTCTGTCGGTACAACGGTTCACCATCCCAAGGAACCCTTCACTCTAAGGGTGCCCCTCACATATGGGGGCCCCCATAACGGAAGAGCTCATTAAAAGCACCGTGGAAGACTGAGATACACTGAGTAAGGAAACCTTCCTTTCCCCCCCTCAATAAAATGAGAGCCTAGTCCACGAAGGATGGAAATGGGGGGAGGCTCCCAGACTGGGCAGGGGTGGCTGGACTCCATGGCCTCTAGCACCGGCTCTCCGAGGTGTACCTTCCTTTTGGAGACCCCCACTGGTGTCTCAGATCAGAAATCCAGCCATCTCTCTTAATGAAATCAACCCCCAGCTCTCCAAGAGACTCTTGGAACAGGAGAGCACCTAGAAGGAGCCGGGGCTAAGATGCAGCTGCGTGGCAGGGCTGGCTCCTTGCTTTTGGGCAACACCTTGCCATATAGGGACCATTTTTGTACTTATCATGTCCTTTGGCTCTCAGCACAATCCAGTGATACAGGTAGGGCAGGAGTTATTTTAATTTTCCAGATGAGGCCACGAAGGCCTGGAAGAGAGAAAGCAATCTTCCCAATTTATATAACCCATCAGAGCTGATCCTAGAGCCAGGGTCTCTAGTCTCTAGAAAGAGACTGATGGTCATGCACAGATATACTAAGGGTCTTGAAATGTCCCCCCATCTTAAGCACTTCATACAAGCAGCGGCAGCCTGATGGAAAGTCCTAAAAGTTGACCCTTTCCAGGGACCTACTCTGGCTCCAAACCAGCAGCTTCTGGCCTGCAGCTCCAGTCTTCAACCCACGACGGCACAGTGACATCCTCTGTGATAAAAGGCATCTGTGAGGGGCCCACACGGCCGCACCCTGGGCACTGCAGGCCCGGCTGACTCAGGAGGAGAATTCCCACGGGTGACCACAGTCTGCTCCAGCCCGTTGCCCTGGGAAACAAGAGAATCAGCAAGCAAACCGGCCACCCTGCCCAGCCTCTCAGGGGCGATGGCTTAGGCCTGAAGCTGGCAAGCGCCCACTGCTTGGGTGTGACTCGGCTGCGTGCCCAGCCCTGCAAGCCCGTCCAGGTCCCAGTTCCTGGTAACACCCTCATGCTTCGCCCTCTTGCATATGGGAGAAGACTCATCCATCTGGCAGCAGCCCAGCTCAGCAGCTGATTGGAACAGGGAGCGGCAGAAATCTGCACCAGATCAAGCCTTCTTCCGAGAGGTAATTCAAACGTGAATTTTAAAGCTTCTGTTTCAAAGGATTGAATGTCAGGCTCCTATAATGTGTCTCTCTCCTAAACAAGTGTATTTTCTCTGCCATAACACGAGTAGCTTCGGTGCTCTTCCCACCAGCATCCTGGAAAGACAGTGCTGTAGATGTCATTCAAGCGAGCGGTTACCAGGGTGTCATCACACGCACGTCATGAGGGGATGGCCATGGGCACCGTGCTAGGCCAAGGGCGACAGACAGATGCCAGAGAGAGCGCTAAGCTTCCTCAGTTCAAATCCCCGTTCACTTGTTTAATGGCTTTGTGACCTTGGCCACCTTACTCAACTTCTCTGGGCTTGTTTTGTTCTCTGCAAAATGGGGGTGCCAGTATGGCACAAGGTTAGGGGAACTAAATAAGACGGTCATACCAAAAGCACATATAAACCCTGTGAATATAAGCCCTTGATTACTGTTAGTCATTATGGCAGGAGTATGTTGACTTAATCCTTTCAACAGCCCAATGAGATGGGAACTATTACACAGGTGAGAAAATGAGTTCATGACATTAAGCACATTTCCCAAGGTCAAACCGCTAGTAAGAGGCAAACTCAAGACCCTCAATAGGCTTGTCTGCATCCAAGCCCCACGCTCTCACGTACTGCACGAAATTGCGCAAACGTCTCCGCGAACTCATTGTCTTATATGGCAGGAGAGAATTAGTATTTGTTTTGTGCCTATTAAGTGCCAGACACTTGTTGGGGCTTTGCATATATTAACATAAGTAAACAAATAACTCCGGTTCAAATCAAAATGTGATTAGGGCCTCCCTAAGTGCCACTGAAAGTCAGAGGAGGGTGAGTGTCACATTGCCAATCTCTCCAGGCCCCGCCGACTCTGCTTGCCCTTCTCGGGCTCCCTCTTCTCTCCTCGGCTCCTGCGGTGCGTCTGTGCATCAGAAGATCAGGCAAGCTCCTGGCGTCCCTGGCCGTGGGCTCATGCAGGCAGCCCTGGCCCGTCTCCTTTGCACTATTCTGAGTTCACCAGATATCAAACCTGGAAGAGCAAGCTCCATACAATTCAGAGTTTTACTCAAGTTTCCCTACCCCTTGTCCTGGTTGCAAACCCCCACAACCAGTATGGACTTAAAAATCTTTTTCTTCCGCATCTCAGGGGAGCAATTCAACGGAGCAAAATGAATTTAACTCTAGGCACTTAACATAAATCGTGTTACTAAAGGTACTAAGTATTCAGAAGAGTGAAGATATTTCAAGGGAAAGGTGTCTTCACTAAAATATAAAACGTGGCTTTGAACAACCATATTTAATACAAAGCTGGAAAAATTCATTCAAATGCTTCTTTATAAAAATTGGGGAAATATTAAAATGTAAAGAAGTTTGAAATGTTCTTTTTTGCATAACATAAACCTGCACGTTCAGTCTTACTCGATTTTGTTTCATACGTATGCCCATAGGTGCGTACATACGAAAAGCCTGAAATACAACAAAATATTAATAGCGGTTACCTCTGGAGCATGGGTTAATGGAAATTTTATTTTCTTCTTTATATATTCCTGTATTTGACAAGTTGTATATAGTGAATCTATGTTATTTTTATAATCTAGAAAAATACAAAATTTGTTTCAGTTTTAAATTAGGGCAAAGGCAGACAGATTTGTCCATGTTGGCAACCAGTATTTGAAACTTGTGAAAACATCTAAGAATTCAACAATGATAGGAAAAGAACTAATTAAGAAAAATCAAGAGGGAGAGTCAGAAGGGGAAATAGGTGAAGGATTTAAGAGGTACGAGCTTCCAGTTATAAAATAAATAAGTCACAGGGATGAAAAGCACAGCCTAGGGAATATAGTCAATAATATTGTCATAATCTCATATGGTGACAGATGGTGACTATGCTTGTGGTGAGCACTTCGCAATGTATGTAACTGTTGAATCACTGTGCTGTACACCTGAAACTGACATAACATTGCGTGTCAACTATACATTAATAAAACAAAGAAAATTCAAGCAAGGAGTTAAGGAATATAAAGGGATGGTAATATATAATTTAACTCAAATTTTGCAACAAAGTACTAATGATACACCCACAACAGACTCTGTTTGGCTGTTTGTATCCATCTGCAAGGGGTATAATGCCAGCAAACTTACTTTGAGTTTTAAGCAATGGTGTTTAACTTTGGGGAAGAGGCGTCATAGACTCATTTGAGAATCAGTGAAGAGCCACAAACAATAAACCTTTCCCCACAATAAGCATAGACACACACACACACACACACACACACACACACCATACCATACAAGTTTACATATAAATTTAGAAGCTTCCTAATCCTTGATACCCATCCACTTCTCCCCTGGAATCCATGAAACACAAGTCAAGAAATTCTACATCAAGAATTGTCTTCTCTCGATCTTCCCCAGGTTTTGAATTACGATTACTTTCAAGCCCTGAGAAAAGCTGAAAGAACAGAACAATGAACAGCCACATACCTCCCACTTCGATTTAGCCGCTCCTAACATTTTTGTGATGTTAGGTTTATTTATCTACATATTCACTGAAGCATTTGAACATTACAGACATTATAACACATCACCCATAAACACGTCAGCATGTGCTCCTTAAGAATAAAGATGTTCTGGGGTGCTCGGGTGGCTCAGTGTTTGAGGGTCTGACTTTCGGTTTTGGCTCAGGTCATGATCTCTGCATGGGATCGAGCCTCTCGTTGGGCTTTGTGCTCAGCGGGGAGTCTGCTTAAGGTTCTCTCTCTCCCTCTGCCCCTCCCTTCCCTCCCCCAAATACATAAAATAAAAAAAAAGAATAAAGATGTTCTTCTCCATAACAACAAACACATTACACTCAAGAATATTAATAATAATCGTGTAGTATCTATTATCACAAACCTTTTTCATATAATAAGCAACCGTGAAGAACGTCAAGTCCGAGGAGAGTGGAAAGAGCTGCAGGTGGTGTTCGGAAAGATTGTAGAAACACTGTCCCGAAAAGAGAAGTGAGCAAAAGCATCTCTGGCCCGTCTCTCCAGCAGATCTCTGGGCAGGAGCTGCCATGCCCACCACACCAGGTCCACAGAAAGCATGTGGCCCAAGTCCTTATAGCAAAGGAGGAGACTCAGCAGGGCAGCTGCCCGGGGCACACAGGTTCTGACCTGGGCTGGAAAATGCACCTCTTCTCCCTTCTCCATCACAGACAAAGCCAATGACCCATTTCATGGTGTCCAGGTCCTCACCTCCCAGGGAAGGACCCATCAGTAATCTCCCCCAATTCCTGGTCTTCAGCTTTCTCTCCTCTTCCGGCCTATTCTCCCACACCTCACGACAGCTGCCAGGCTTGGCTGAACTTAGCCAGATCCAAGAAATCTGACTAGGCCAGCGTTAATCCTCTCTATTCAAACTGGACTTGTTTTTTCAACCTGATGGCTTTCTACAGTGATTTCCAAATGCCAGGAAATTGTAGAGTTCAAAGGTTAAAAAAAAAAAAAAAAGCACCCATCCCTGCCCCATCATAACCTCCACATCAACTCCCCACGCAAACTCTCCTCAGATCCCCCAGCACTTGCAACCTAGCTTGTCCGTAGTTGTTCTTTTGATGTTGTTCGTCATTATTTGCCTCCCCTACTAGACTGAGCTCCTTGAGGACAACAACCCTGTCCTTTTCAACTCTGTTCCCCACAGTGGGTCAAATGGTGATCCCCAAATGCAATGTCCAGGTCCTAACCCCCAGGACCTCTGAATGTGGTCTTATTTGGAAAATGGGGCCTCTCGAATGTAATTAAATGAAGGATCTCCAGCTGAGATTAGCCTGGATTATCCAGGTGGGCCCTAAATCCAATGTCCAGTATCCTCATAAGAGACACACAGAGGAGAGACTCTCAGGAAGGAGGGGGTCCACAGGAAGCTGGGGGCACAGACCACAGGGATGCGCCCACAAGCCAAGGAATGCCTGGAGCCACCAGAGGCTGGAGGAGACAAGGGAAAAGTCCCTTCTAGAGCCTTCGGAAGTGTTATGGCCCTGACAACACCTAGCTCCCAGACTTCTGGCTTCCAGAACGGTGAGGGAAGACACTTCTGTTGTTCAAAGCCACCCAGGGTGTGACAATTTGTTACAGTGGCGCCAGGGAACCAATATACCCTCGTAGCACCATCCCTGAGGGATAGTGTAAGAAGAGCACCTTTGCGGAAGAACTGAGAAAGCTCAGGGTGTGGGCTTCTGCCTTTCTCATACCCCACGGACAGGGAAGCATCTTTGAAGGTCCCTGGACTCCGGCTAACAGATACGTAAGGATCTCTATTCTGGTGTCAACTGGACAATTTGTTCCTTTAATGAGGTGTTTTAATCTCACTTTATATTCATTGTTCTGCCCGCCTTGATTTTACTGTAAGTGACTGGATTGACTTTTGATGTATTGCCAGCACGCCATAAATTAGGAGGCTCTTGCTTTAAGGTTGGACAGGGGAGGAACTCTATTTCCCTGTTCAGTTATTTCAGGCAAGGGTGGGAGCAGGTTTTCTGTGCCAGCAGCATCCTGATTATGATTCAGGATGTGCAGTCAAAGGCAAACAGTTCCTCTTCAAATTCAATCCACTAGGAAGGAGCAAAGGGCCAAACAAGAAAAGCCCGGTTCTCTTTGTGTGTGCAGCCAAGGGGTCCTGGGAAGCTGGTGAAGGATGACGCCCTGTGTCAGGCTGAGCACGCCTGAACGTAAATGGTACTCGGGAAACTTCTGCACACATTCGTAACGGGATTCCAATCCTGGCCTTACAGAGCCCAGTTCTGGACAATCCCAAATCCACCACCGTGGGAGCTACTGGCAGGCTCTAAGGATGGCGGTTCACCGGAATTAAAACACCGTTTTCAATCTCTTCTTCTAAAAAATTCAGGGTGCCACTTCCCGCTGTGGATTGTGGCTACAAGGGGCCCTGATGATGGCTTCTGTGGACACGCCGTTCTGTGCACCTCAGAACAGTGCCTTGTTCACTCCATAAGTCCTGACCCCTTAATGGATTGAGAAATCCATTTAGTGAGAAGTGTCAGCAATTTTGCTTAAATGAAATAAAAGAGAAGAGCAAATATCAGAGTGTATCTTGCACAGTAAGGGTAAGTATTGTATCATGAAATGTTACTTCGGTTTCAAATATCTATGTGTGTCATATATCTGTGATAGAAAAGGAACTCCTCACTGAGTGTTATAATCCAAAACAAAGTATGAAAGCCCCTGTCGCAGAGAATCTATTGCACCAAACCAGAGAGCACTTCTTCCTCTTGTCCATGTCCCAGTTTTTAAGAACATACTGGCAGTTATGATGGGGAACTCAGTTAACGGGAATAATTCGTTCCATAGCTCACGAGAGAGGTTGCCGTATACAACAGGGGCCTCCCTTCCCCTCAGTGCACTGGAGTGTCCTTGTGCTTGCAAGCTCTCCGTGCCCGAAGCTCGGCCCCGATTCTTACGTCTACACTTCGGTAGAGCTTCACCTGGTTCGTTTCCATCTGCCCGGAACCCACTGTCGTTCCTCGGGAGTCCTGGAATTTCCACAGCCTTTTGCACTGTCCCACCCCTGCGCCTTGCCCCCTGCAGGGTCTGTCTGCCTCATGAAACTGTTACTGGCATTCTGATCACTCAGGAAGACAGTAGCTACAGCTTTTCCAATCACACATGATTAAGAAGGGTGACTAACTGGGCTAGCCAAGCGGTGTAGGCTGGAGCGGGCCCTTTGGCATCAGCAGAACCGGGTCCAAGTTTTGAGGCTGATGCTTTCCTGGCTGTTGACCTTAAGCACATTGCTTAATTTCTCTAAAGCCTCCTCCGTAAAATCAAGATAATGCTAACACCCATCTCCTGGCATTTGTTAAAGCCTGTTTTTTTAAAGACTGAAGTTCTGTGATGAATCCCTCTTGTGCATCTTATGAATGGACCTCACAAAAAAGTGTTTATTCTCTCCATGCTTTCAGGAATCTATATCACCTGGGGAAAATATGAAAAACAGAGACTTTCTGAAAAACATGGATGTCTAACAAGTCAAGCCATTCCTAATACCTAGATTTATAAAAAGTAAAAAGCAAGAAACAAGGAAGGAAAGAACGAAGAGAAAGAAAATTCTACATACGGTCTGACCTCCTGCAATGTGCCACAGGGGTCTTCTCATTCTTGCATTAACACTGGGCCGTGCGCGTCTTTCCACCAGCAGCCTGGTCTGGCTTGGCGGGTCTGCAAGTCTGTTTCAGCACAAAAGCTCAGCTTAATGGAAAGCAAGTGTGCTGAGGAAAAATCAGGCTTACATTTTCTAGTGCATTCTTTACACAAAATAAAAACGATTCAATAACCCAAAATAACCCGGGTCATATTTGAAGGAAGTGCCCTTTACATCTGGGACGGGTCTTTCTTCTAAGATGGCCATAGATGGTGTGACATAAAAAAAAAAATGCAGTTGATTTTTAAAGGGTTTTTAAAACCCTCGATAATGCATCTGTGGCATACCAATAGGAAAAAATCCTAAGGCTGCCGTTTTCTGTAAAGGTCAAAAACATAAATAGATAGTTCAGAGAAGAAATTAAGTTGCTAATAAATACATAAAATTAAGTTCACTGATGATCAAAGACATATGTAAAAGCAAAACTGAAACTTATATCCTCTAATCAAATATGTAAATATTGAAAACGATACTTAATGTTAGTGTAGGAATGATAAATCAGGAATTCTTCTTTGGTAATACAAATCAATAACTTCCAAAGTTCCATACCCTTTGGTAATTTAAATTCCAGAAGTATATTAAACGGGAAATCATCAGACAAGTAGGTATGCAGATACATGTATGAAAATTCGCATTATAATAATGTTTGTAATAGTGAAAAATTATAGCCTACATCTCTAATAAGGAAATTGATAAGTAAATGATGGTTTATCAATATGATGGAATATTATGCAGTCATTTCGAAATGTTGAATGGCATAGGAAACTGTGGGGTATAAAACTTTGCACATAGAATGTTCCAAATTAGGTAAATAGAAACATAGATAAAAGAAGGTCAAAATGAAATATACTAAAATATTAACAGCAGTTATCTCTGGATGGTAGGATTATACGTAAATTTATACTTTATGTATTTCCAAACTTTGAAAACTGGACATGTATAACTTTTACAGTTATATGTTCGGTTTACTACCGTGTTATACTAGAGCTCTCATGAGAGTAAGCGGACTAAGGCACGGACATACAGCTGTCAACTCCAATATGCCGACTGGTGGGAAAGGTGCATGTATTACTAATGATCCCATTCCTTAAAGGGTAAACGCATATAGGGATGAGCAATCTGGAAAAAAAGAATCAAGGATAATCCATAATCAACATAAGATTATGATCAGCGCAAAGCCCTCCACATACAGGCATACCTCAGAGTTATTGTGGGTTCCGTTCCAGACCTCGGCAATAAACGATAAACCACAATAGAGCCAGTCAAATGAGTTTTTTTGGTTTTCCAAGGCATGTAAAAGTTATGTTTACACTACTGTGTAATCTATTAAGTATGCAAGAGCGTTATGTATAAAAAATAATGTACATGCCTTAATTTAAAAATACTTTATTGCTAAAAAATGCTAACTATTGGGGCGCCTGGGTGGCTCAGTCGTTAAGCGTCTGCCTTCGGCTCAGGGCCTGATCCCAGAGTCCTGGGATCGAGCCCCACATCGGGCTCCCTGCTCCGCTGGAAGCCTGCTTCTTCCTCTCCACTCCCCCTGCTTGTGTTCCCTCTCTCGCTGGCTGTCTCTCTCTCTCTGTCAAATAAAGAAAGAAAATCTTTAAAAAAAAATACTGCTTGGCTGTAAATTTGAATACAAGCCATTCACAGAGGTTTAAAAAAAAATGCTAACTATTATCTGAGCTTCCAGCAAGTCATAACCACTGATCGCAGATCACCATAACAAATGTAATAATAACAAAAAAGTTTAAAATATGGTGAGAATTACCAAAATGTGACACAGGGACAAAAAATGAGCAAATGCTGTTGGAAAAATGACCAGCTCCACCCAAGGTTGCTACAATCTTTCAATTTGTAAAAAATGCAATATCTGGGAAGGGCGACAAGGGGACCATAATGAAACAAGGTATGCCCGTAGTAGGTACTCCATAAACTCTTTACCTTCCCTTTATTTTTTTAAAATGTTTTTTTATTATATTATGTTAGTCACCATACAGTACATCCCTGGTTTTTGATGTAAAGTTCAATGATTCATTAGTTGCGTATAACACCCAGTACACCATGCAATACGTGCTCCTTACTACCCATACCAGCTACCCATTCCCCCACCCCCTCCTCTGAAGCCCCCAGTTTCTCAGAGTCCATAGTCTCTCATGCTTCATTCCCCTTCTGATTACCCCCTTTCTTTATCCCTTTCTTCCCCTACCGATCATCCTAGTTCTTATGTTCCATAGATGAGAGAAACCATATGATAATTGTCTTTCTCTGCTTGACTTATTTCACTTAGCATTATTTCCTCCAGTGCCGTCCATGTTGCAGCAAATGTTGAAAAATCGTTCTTTTTGATAGCTGAGTAATATTCCATTGTATATATGGACCACAACTTCTTAATCCAGTCATCTGTTGAAGGGCATCTCGGCTTCTTCCACGATTTAGCTATTGTGGACAGAGCTGCTATGAACATTGGGGTGCATATGGCCCTTCTCTTCACTACATCTGTATCTTTGGGGTAAATACCCAGTATACCTTCCCTTTAGCAACAGAGGAACGGAACAAGCAGTAAACGCTACTGTGATCAGATGGAAAGAATCCTGTGACCCAGAGGAGAGAAAAGCACACTGTCAGGGAAGCGTCCCTAGAAAGCCTGGTCCTTGCACTAGAGCTTCACGGAGGGGCTAACGGTGTGGTGTGTAAGCGTGGAAGATGGGGAGGGGAGGACCTGTGATAGAGACAGGCATTCCTCCGGGGCATCCCAGAGACACAGCTCACGGCCTCTCTGGCCTGGCAGTTTCTACACACTCCCTTCAAGCTATGTTAGAGCCTCCCTAAATGTTTCTGCTTTTCCTAAAGCCCAAGAAACACAGGGAACGGACTGCCAGGACCCCCAGCAAATGGGAAGTATTCACGTCCACGGTCATGGTTTAATCTAAGTGCTGATGAGGGTGGACCCCGAACAACCAATCTTTTTTTTTTTTTGTAAACATTATTTATTTATTTATTTGACAGGGAGAGAGAGAGAGAGTGAGAGAGCACAAGCAGGGGGAGACGGAGGAGCAGACCCCCTGCTGGGGAGACGGAGGAGCAGACCCCCTGCTGAGCAAGGAGCCGGAGTCGGAACTCTATCCCAGGACCCTGGGATCATGACCTGAGCTGAGCGCAGACACTCAATCGACTGAGCCACCCAGGGGCCCCCATGAGGAACCAGTCTTACCGGATCCCATCAATGGCACCACGCTTCACAGTATAGCCAACTCTTCCAACATTGAGTCTTCCCCTTCATCTCCCTCTGTTCCATGGAGCGTGCTCAGTTTACAGCTGAGGAAGCAGAGGCTCACTGACGTGGAGAGGTATGTTCAAGACAAACCCACTAGTGATAAAACCAGGACTTCAGTGTGTCTGGTCCTTTCCCCCTAAACTACAGGACTAAGTTGCGATCCACTCCCGGAGAAATACTCTTCCTCAAAAAGTGCTGAGTATCCCGTCCGCTTTGCAAACCCTTCCAACTCTTGTCAACATCTCCTCCCCACCCCCGTGTCTTGAAGTCCTTGAGTACATCAGCAATTGAGGCACCGGAAAGCAACACAAATAAAACATAAAATGTTGGAGTTGAAGATTTCCAAAAGGAGCGATCAGAACACGCTCTTCGCACATGTGTTGTGGGCATATGTAAGTGCTTCCTGAGGGATTCGTCTTTGCTTCCGTCAAAGTCCCGTAGAAATCCGTGAGCCAGAAAAGATTAAGAATTGCTGAAAGAGGATTGTAACAAAACCAGGTGGGCTTTTCTGGACACTAAATTCAGCTCTGAGCTTCCTGGTGACCACGGGGAAATGAACAAAGTAATCCTAAAGCAAGGACTTTCTATTAGAGAATAACTCACCACCAAAATATAAGCGCACGCGCACACACACACACACACGCACACGCACACACACACTCATTCTAAGACAACTGGAAGCCAAAAGAGAATTGGCCTCTCAGACTGCCAACCCCTACAAGGCACGAAATGGTCAGAAGGCAAGGCATTTCTTTCAGTAGGGGATGTAACTTATTTAGTAAAGCGTAGGAATCTGTACCATGCAAATTCACAAAAATTCATACAGTTGTCCAAGGAGTCAAAAGTACTCATTTAAAGTTGCAAAACTTGGGACACCTGGGTGGCTCAATCAGTTAAGCATCTGTCTTCAGCTCAGGTCATGATCCCAGGGTTCCGGGATTGAGCCCCGCATTGGGCTCTCTGCTCAGTGGGGAGTCTGCTTCTCCCTCTCCCTCTGCCTCTGTGCTTTCTCTCTCTCTCTCTCCCAAAAAATAAATAAAACAATCTTTTAAAAAATAATAATAAAGTTGAGAAACTTGAAGCCAACAGAAAAGAGACCTGCCCTAAATATATTTGGGAAACTGTAGTTTAGAATCTACGTCAAGATGCTG
This sequence comes from Ursus maritimus, assembly GCF_017311325.1. Classification (NCBI taxonomy): domain Eukaryota; kingdom Metazoa; phylum Chordata; class Mammalia; order Carnivora; family Ursidae; genus Ursus; species Ursus maritimus. The sequence continues at coordinate 71,143,002 of NW_024426552.1, read as the reverse complement.
GAGGTATTTATCAAGTGTTGCCCCCCCCCAAAAGGTCCCACATTATCCATTTTCAGAAATAGAGAACTTATACATTTCATATTTACATTCAAATAATTCAGTTGCTAGAAAGCTGAAGAAGAGTTTAATTTCTAAGCCATAGAACGGCTCTGCCTTCCTAATCTGGTTTACTCTGTTAATCTATTTACTATACCTTTCTTCCAAGATAATGAAGTGGTGAGTGCCCACCTCCTTTCCAGGTCTATTTTTCCAAATCCGGAATTAACAGGATCCTAATAAATAAAAGGGTTTGTTAGTAGAATTGGATTTTTTGGTCTTGAGGGTTTTTTGTTTTTTTTTTTTTTTTTTTTTGTGGGTTCAAAAAAAAATTCCAGAGGTTCTCTTTTCCTCACTCTATTTAACCCTGGAGAAAAAGAAGTTAAAAAAGCATTCTTGGTAAGGCTACTTTCACAAAGCCAGCGGAACCACAAAACCTCCCCCAAGGCTAAATCCCTCCTGAGAGCTGGTTGGTGTGAAAGTCCAGAGTTAAGGGGTTCTTTCCCCTGGCCCTTTGGAATAGCCATAATTAGCGCTTACGCAGAGGTTATGATACAGTGGTATCATATACAGCAGGAGTCAGCAAACTATGTCCTGTGGGGCATTCCTAGTTGCAACAGAGACCGTATGTCCTGCAAAGATACCACCGGCCCCTTCCAGAGAAGGTTGGCCAAACCCTCCAAGCATCTCACCTTGATCCTCAGAACTGCCTACAGAGAAGCAGTCTCTTGTTTAATGGTCACATGGATTTCAGAAAGAATGAGGGTTTGAGATTCCTTCTGGAATACTGCTTGCAAAGAATACCAATGTACTGGGGTGAATAAGGGGATAGGGGGAGGGACTGTAGGGAAGAGGGTTAGAAAGGTGACCCCAAAAGGAGAAAATGAGTCCAAAGGAGGGAAAACTGCCAGTGTCTGAGCACTAGCGCTGAACAGGACACCCCGAAACTGCAACTGGCCCTCCTGCGGCTGTCCCTGCCCCACGCGCTCCCCTAATGTCCTTGGCGCGCCCAGCGCAGCGGGGGTGGGGGGAGCCAGCTGGCACTGGCTTCTGGGAGGCAGCTGCCTGCACCTTCTCCCAGCTCCACATGCAGTCATATCACATTGGTAGGTTGATTGCAGCCACGATAGGAGTATTTACACCAGAAAAGTCGGCAGAGGCTGCAAGTCAGAGCTCCCACGCCCCCACCAAGAACTGACTGTGAAACCTCTCCTAGCACAGCCCAGCACATCCGTTCCTAAGGGGAGGATGTGGTGCCCCTCCCCGCCAGCTGAAGGGGTGCCTGCTGCTGACAGCCCCCAGCTAAGTCCCTCTCCCTCCGGGAACTGCCTGGAGCTGAAGGGAACTGTCCCACCCCAGGTCTGCTCTTTCCCCGGCACCCTCCTGCGACAGCTAGCCCCTGCTGGGTGAACAGGCCAGACCTGGCTCAGTTCAGATGCACTCCAGCTCCAAAGTCCCCTTTGGGTTCAGCTGAAGCCTCTGTTGCAGTTGCCCCAGAGAGACAGAGAGACAATGACTGAGGGACCCAAATGCTCCCCACCAACTTCTTTCTTCTTCATCCTCTCCTGTCTTGAATGATCTGTGTTGCTTCAGGTCCTTTCTGGAGTATTTTTCTCAAGCTGGTGCCTGGGCACCTGGATGATGCATCCCCCCACCCCACCCCGACCAGCAGGATGCATTTTGGCGGGCTCTAGTATCTTTCAGACACTTTCAAGTTCCCATTATCAGAGGTGTAATAGGTGATCCCCATCTCCTTCCTTTTCCTTCATAACTAATGTTTCCTTCTTTGTATTGAAGAGGGAAGGAGGTTTTCTTCACACCTGTCTTTCAAGAATGTTACCTGGCTGGGCTTCGGTGTGTGGCTTTTCATCCCAGGGACCCCACGAGCTCTTTGTAAACCTCAGATCTCGGTCTTTTTCACGCAGGGCAGTTGTCTTCTATCATTTGTCTAGCTTTCCCCTGTCCTTCAGCTGTTTCTTTTTCTCCTCCCGGAGCTCCAGTGATTGCCATCTTCGGTGTCCTGGCTCCAGCCTTCTGGGCTCTTATTTTGCCCGTATGATTTCCGTCTCTTTGTATCCTTGTTCTGTGTTTGGGGTATTATTGCATTTGATCTTCTGAGTCCATATTCTGATATTCTGCTTTAATTCACTCAATGAGTATTTTAGTTAAAAATATGTTTTAATTCCAGGAAGTCTTTTTTTTTTTTCCTGGTACTGTGTTTTAATGTCCTTGCGATTTCTGCTCAGGCCGTCAGTGCTATGTGCCAGAGGAGCTGTTCGGTGGGCTCTTCTTCTCCTTCTCTCTGCCTGCTGAGCCCCCTCACATGCACAGTTTTCTTTTATCTGCCCTTTGAAGCTAGGGCCAACTTAGGGTTCCTTAAGTGACGATAGTCCTGGGAGGAGCGGCATATAGGCTGTCAGTTCCAGTCAAGCCACCAGGAAGAAGGAAGGCTCTAGCTCCTCTGTCTTCCCAGGTTCAGCTTCTCTGCAACAGCCTGGGACCAGGGAGGTGGCTCATGAATGCTGACGGAGCCCAGGGTCCACCACACGTAGAACCCCATCCCCATGCTCTCTATCTGTCGGGTCAAACGGGAGAGAGGCCAGCTGCAGCTCCCGTGCCCAGGTCTCTAACTGAGCCCTGCTTGCCCTCGCTCCTCCAGGCTCCACATCCATCGTTCCATTGGTTGCCTCACCAAGAGAAGTACCAGGTTAGAGCTGGAAGTCAAGGGCAGCCAGGGCACCATCTTATGAAAATCTCCACCACCCCCCCTTGCCTTTTATACAAACGAAGGGCAAACTCCACATCCATCGTTCCATTGGTTGCCTCACCAAGAGAAGTACCAGGTTAGAGCTGGAAGTCAAGGGCAGCCAGGGCACCATCTTATGAAAATCTCCACCCCCCCCTTGCCTTTTATACAAGGGCAAACTTGATCTGCTGTGCCCAGGAGATGCCTCATATGCTTAGAAGACCATTAAACTCTTTGTTCTCCACTGGTTTCTTTGGGGGAAGTCCTTCAAAGTTATGTGCAATAATTAAATCTTTTGTGGATAATGGATTTTTTTAAAAAGTTGTGATCACTGGGAAAATAACTAGGTGAAAAAGGTATAAAATGCATGTGTGTGTGTGTGTGTGTGTGTGTATCTCACATCTACAGATCTACAAAATACACCCAGAAAAAAAGTTTGCACGTAACCTGTTACCTGTAGATAATGAATTTATAAGTAATTTTTACTGTCTTCTGTTTTCTTATCCAAATTGTCTAATATTACTTGCTTACGAAAGATAAAATATTTATTCTTTTCAATTGTTCATTCAGCAAAACACATAATAAAATGTTTGATGCTCACAAGCATTTCTCGAGAGTGTAAGGAGGGCGGTGGCGCACGGCCCTTAGCCTCTCCATCGCCATGTCTGTACAACGAGGGCCCATCTTGAGGACTCCATGCTTTCAGTGGACCCACCAGGCCGTTAGTAACCCGTGAGGGCAAAGGAGAAGCATAGACAGAAGCTTTTTGCCCAGAGTTACCCAGGATGGCCCCATCTAGGATGGACCCAGGCCTGGAATGGGGTTCAGAGGCAAAGCTCACCCACCCCAGATTTCCCTGGTCTCCCCAGACGTCTAGTACTGGCCCCAGTGACTGGACAGTTTCTCAGAACAGAACCATTTCTAGCTTACTGCTGAATCTCCAGCACCAGGGACATGGTCTGGCACTTATTGGCCACTCAGTAAATGTTGGTTGAATGAATGAATGAATGAATGAATGAGTGGGTGATTGCATGACCTCTCACCTCACTTGAGACTATAGGACATGTTAGCAGATGGCAGTGCTTGCTCTGGCGCTATCTTTGGACTTGTAATCCCATCAAACTAAGGAACAAAAATTTGAGATGTGTAGAAAGATTTCGAGCTCAACAAAGGGTGCTCATACTTTCATTTGCTAGGAAGGTTTCAGCTCCTGTTGGCCCCTACAAGAGGCTTCTTTCAAAGAGCTGAGCTCCCTGGCAATGGGCATGACCTACAAGGGGCTGGCTATCTCCTGTGGGGGTTAATACAGAAGGGGCCGTGCCAGCTGTAAAGAGAGACCAAATGTCCTCTAAGTTTCCTTCTGATTCAAACTCCGGCAAATGCGATTCCTGCTTGGGAAGCATTATGCAAATGCGTCTTTTTCTTCCCAAAATATTCTTCAACCCTGACGTCATTCCTGTGCTTATCAAAGCTCTCCTTTGAAGCAGTCAACTATGATTCAAAGGAACAGTTGGGTGTGTCCTTGTAGCAACCAGGGGACTGACAGCCACCTGTTAAGAAAGCCTTCTCTGGGCGCCCTGGCCCGGTCTGGGATCTGAGAAGGGGAGTCTATGGAACTGTCGCTGGTCTGTTCCATAGGTCTGTGCCAGATCTAATCCCCAGGAAGACATGTTGCAAGACAGGCGACATTCTCAGTAGGCAACAACTGCTCCCGCGTGGGCACCAGCCACTCCAGAACGATGCGGCACTGCAGACATGGCCTAGAAAGGTATCTGCAAGCAGGCTGCATTTGGTAGCTGGATTGTGGGGAGGTCCTGGATGGGGGCCGGGCAGCCAGGGCGACAGGGGCGTACGGAGGAAAGCTAAGAGCAACGGCTATTGAATAACTGGCATAGAAGGCTCTGAAGAGCGTAAGGGCCCGAGTGGCCAGCCTAGCGCACACCAGCTAGACATCGGCCCTGCTCTAAAACCACTTTGGAGCAGGGTGACCCTCTGGCACAGGCTGCAACCCCATTGCTCCAAGCCACATTTTATGGAGTTCTTTTATTAGTCTCGCATGTAACCCATAGCCACATCATAAAATTAAACACCCCATTCTGTACATCAAGTCCACTGGCTTCTTGAGCCCTGATTAGCACTGGGCTTTTCCCTTTGGGGGTTGTATTACAGTAACATTATAACTGACGGAAAGGGAATCTTTGCTGGGAGCAGTCAAATCTTTCCAACGACCTCAGTTGATGCCGCAGCCACAGTGTGTCACCCGGTTTCTGAAGCCCCTTTGCCAGTTTCTCTCGGCTTCTTTCATTCCTACCCCTCCCCACCCCTCCCTCCGGGTCCCTGCCCCTTCCCCAGGCCCTCCAGTGACGTTGAGCGTGGGTGCTCAGATGCGGGGCTGGAGTCAGCAGTCAGGGTAGCCCCAACTCACCCCTGAGAGTAAATTTAGCCCGTGGGTGATATCCCAGATGGAGAGGTTATCTTTAGCCTGGCAGAGGTTAGGAGTCAGTCTGGGCTGCTCTGTGAACCAGCGGAGGGAGTGGGGAAGGAGGAAAGGAAATGAATACTCCGGCGTCTACAATAGCCTTGCTCAAGTGCGCTCAGGTGGTAGAGAACTCGGAGTCGGGCGTGCTTCCTGAAACATGAGGCTGTTCCGGGAACACCCTGGAATAATGGCCTGTTTCATTCCGTCCATGAAGGAGGAACAATTTTAATAGCAGAAAATATGGCTACATTATGGGCAGGCAGTATAAAACCACAAGCACACATGTTCTTTAAAAAAAAGCAACAAACTCAGCAAGATCGGTGGTTTTCAAGCTCTCCCATTCATATGTTTACTGCTTGTTCATTAGTTTTGTTGCCTGCAGGTGCTGAAGGTTTAAGAGTTAAGAAAAATGTATGGAAAAAAATTTTTACGTGGAAAAATCCCATTACCTGAATTAGGGGAAAGGCCACCGCCATTCGATTTGGACGGCAGGACATGTCGGTCTGCCTCAGGAATACCAAAGAATGAATCAGCTTGGAAAGAAGGAGGATGCCTTTTCCTGAACTATTCTAGAAAGATTGTAGACTCTTCCTTAGGGAGATCAAAATTCCTTTCCTTGGTATCATCCCAATACAAGAGATCCTGCCTTTTCACTCACTGAAATCTTCCTCATACCCACAGCCTCTTGTCTGGCCCTCCTTCCTGAGCAGTCCAGCAGCATCTGTGTCACTACAGGGAGAACCGAGGTCCCCGTGTGAACCTGAGCTGGAGCTCTGACGTGTCTGGGCTTGTCTGACTGACAATTAGGGGAGAGGCCCTGGAGCCTCCGGAGGGAGCTTGTTCTGTGGCAAAGGTGACCCGAGGGACCCGGGCTAACCCAGGAAGGCAGTCCTGTCCAATGAAGGGGAAGAGCAATTAACTCTGAGTATCCTTTGGCCAAACACGCGTTGGACTCCTATCTGAGTCTTATCAGGAGCGGCAGGACCGAAAGGAAAAACTGAGAAGACCATGGTGTTGGAGTTTTGCAAGAATTCGGAGAACAGACAGTAGAACTTTGGGACCTCACTACTGGAACTTCACACAGAGGGAAGGGAGACAGGGGAAGAACCTTCTTCCTCATTCCCCAGAGCTTTGGCTCCAGAGCGCCTAGGGTGCCCAACTGTAACTTGAGTGGCCAGCAGGAACAGGCCCCAGGGGCTCCTAGGACAAGTCAGGGAGGTCGTACAGGGGGCTAGAAATCCTTGGCTATAGGCAGCCATAGCGTCCAGGGCCACAAAGAAGACGTCTGTCCTCAGACAGTGAGACCTGGGGCCACCCAGCTTACTTTGCCATGCACTTAAATAATTAAGTCACCTTTTGTCCTTTGCTTTTTTAGATTACATGATGCCAGTGTGGTCCCCTTTATTTTAACATTATATGAGTGCACTGTGGTCCCCCTTACTCACAAGTTACTTTATTCATCTCTGTGACTCTCCCTCCTACCAGTATGCCGCAGAGTAACCAAGAAATGACAGGACAGTTATAAATACTTTAATGAGAGTCTACCCAATAAATACTTAGCTGCTCTCCGTCGGGTACACTCCTTACAACCCACCTCGCAGCATGGTGGTACTTGCTAAAATGGCCTAACATTTCCTAGCCGGATCAAATCTGTGTCCAAGCACATCTCCTTGGATCCTTTTTCCACTATCCTTGGACCAGACCTGTCTTTTCCCAGGTAGTATTTGAGATATCCAGATTTTATCATTCCACCATTATACCATTATTACTAGGCATCGCCATAATGCGCAAGACTAGTTCTCCAGTTCTCAAGGTCAACGAACCCTAAGTCTTTTTCCGGATCACCAACAACCATAACAACATCGCCGTGACCTGCAAAGGCATTGAGTATGTCCACAACCACCTCATTAGTTCATCATAAAAAATGTAAAAATATTGTATCCTACATGGCCTCTCTGGGCGAAGAAACGCTGAATGATGGCTGCCTCTGGGCAGGAAGATGACAAGCTAAGGGTCTGGTTGGACCCTTGGGAATCATTTGAATATTGAAATCATGTGCACATACCCCATTTCCAATTAAAATGTTTTAAAGCAAGCTCTAAACAAACAGAAATACAACAAAGTACAAGACACAGTCCTGCCCCTCAGCACTGGTGCTGACAGGTGCTCATAGTTGACACCGCACCCTTTGGAGTCAAGTGTCCACACCGTGTCATTGGCCCCATGGAAAGCCTCGCTGAAATCAAGAAGGATTATGCAATGATCTGCCTGGCTCTGGGCCCTCACAGTCCGTTCCTCATAACTGGGCTGACAAGACTTCCTGCTATGCCCAGGCCCCGGGACTAATCCTGGTCCTCGTCTGGAGGGATTTTAAGGGACTTCGGGCTTAGGTGACTGACTCTGCCTTTGTATTCCCTTGGCAGAGGGTGGTCCAGACCTTCTCTGGTGGGGACACCCGTCGTCTCTATTTTTAGTTTGCTTGATCATGAAATCCATCAAGAGGTTAGGGGAGGCATCTATGAGATCACAAGCTTTCCCAGTCCCCCCATTTATTGACCAAATGCAGTTACTAAGAAACTCTTGTGTGCAGGATATTAAACCAGGCCTGGTGCAGGAGTGAGTAAAAAGGGGAAGGAATAGACCTGTACCTCCAGGAGCTCACAGTCTAGTAACAAACACAGAAAGAGCCCAGAGCTGGACTGCGTGTGGGCAAGTGTGACAGAGGACAGAGGGAAAGACTGCTTTCGGTCAGAGGCTGGGAGATAAAGGGGCAGCCCAAGAAAACTTTTGGGAGGGATGACTTTGCTCACTTGAAAGCTGGTGGGATTTCAGTAGCTGCAGCTAGAGCCTGCCAGAGCCAGGCCATGGCCTGGGAAGGTGAGCCCGTTCACACAATATAAAGGCTCCGCATTTCCTCGGGGAGAACACAAAATGGAAGGCGAAAGGAACTGCACCCTGGGAGCCTCTCTGTGTAGCACTGCCTTCCTCTCACCCGGACTTCCTGCTCCATCCCTAATAACATCCTTGCCCCCCGGGAAGCCCTCCCCAACTCTCCTGCCAGGCTGATGCACTCCTGAGGCTCACTGTCTGTTCTCGAAAGTCAGGGAGATTTAGAGGTTGTGCACGGGCCCTGGTGGTGCCATGTTGCCAGGGTTCAAATCCTGGCCCAGCCACTGACTTCCTGAGTCATCTTACGTGAGTCGCTTACCCTCTCCCAGCCTCAGTTTCACCATCTGTCAAATGGCATCATAACGGCACCTCCCTCCTAACGTCACTGTGAGGAGTAAAGAAGTTAGTGCTCCCAGAGCATTCGAGCAGCGCCTGCCTTGGTGTCTGCTCTTGGCTACCTCGAGCCCCGGGTGGCAGCCACTCTTCACTGGACTGTCTGTCCTCGTGAACTCCAGGACCTTGGGGACCAGGGTCATGGCTCTTCATTTAGGACTGTCTCTCTCAGTCTGCGGGCTTAGAGGTGTCCAGCAAAGTAGGTATGCAATTACTATCTTCTAAGGGAGGAACAACACGGGGCCATGAAAAAGAGAAAAAAAAAACCCACAAGTCAAGTCCAAATGCAAAGACAAAGCAACATACATGAAATGATGGGAAATGAACGTGGAACAGTCAGTGTAGGGGCTGAGAATTCGCCACCCTTCGGAGGAGAAACACTCCTGTCTCCCCGTTCCATCTCTCAACAGGGTACCAGCGTCTGGGAGGGAAGGATTTCGCCCTGCCCTTCCAGGCTCCGCGGGCCGGGCGCTCCCTCCCCGGCGGGCGGTCCCGCCCCCACCGCAACCCCTCCCACCTCACCCCCGCCCCCCAGCCTGGCCGCAGCCCTGACCTCGGCTCCCACGCGGGCCAGCAGCCGGCGGGCGGGCGGGGCAGGAAGGGGGAGACGCGGCTCCGGGCACCCGAGATCCTTAACTGCCGCGTCCAAAGCCCTGGCTGATCTAATCAGTGTGGGAACGGAGCGCGGGCCGGCCCGCCTGCCGCAGACGCCGCCTCTTTTCATAAACCTTATCGCCGCGCACAGCCGCTGATAAAGCCCCGGCAATAAGCGGGCGGCCGGAGTGTGCCGGGGCCCGGGCTGCCGGCGCACGCCCGCCCTGGCCCCGCGGCTCCCGGGGGAGGTGAATCACGCGCCGGGCTGGAAGGAGTTCCGTGCTCCCCTGCGCCGCAGACCCGCGCCATAAATAACCAGGCATTCCTCCCCTGCCCAGAAACCCCTCACCTTTTGTTTTATGGATTCAATAAAAAGCCCAGGAGTTTTCCTTCTGGCTGCCTGGCCAGCCCTCCTTCCCCGGGGAGGTGAGTGGGCTGGCCTGACTTATCCTCTCGCCTCTGGTTAAGCTCCTGGGGCCCGCATTGGGCCCCAGCCTGTGGCTCCATGATCGCCAATCCCCTAGGGCTCCTGCACGAGGAGAGAGAGGGACTGGGGGGGGGGGAGGGGGCTTGCAGTCCCTAGTGGCAGGTGATGACTGGTTCCCCCGAAACTCACCTTGGATGTGTGTTTGGAGAAGTTTCTGAGGCCAAGGCGTGGCAGGAGCCTGGGGCTCTGGGTGGCCTGCACCCAGAGGATTTAAGGCAAAGAGGGAGCGGTACACCGGCTGCAAAGGCCCTGACGGACCCCCGCCGCTTAAACTACAGCGCATTTGAAAGTGGAAGTGCCTCAGATGTTATTTGGCAGATCTGAGGATCTGCATTCTTTGGTTCTTGAAATTGTGACGGGACGGCCCCCCCATGAGCCCCTGGCACAGCTTGGAGACTGAGGTTTGAGGAAGACCGGTAAGTAGGAAGCAATGCAGAAAGATGGGGATGTGTAGAGCAGTCCGGGCACACCCGCTCAGCCACCGGACCCTGGTCCCTTGCCCAGCGCTGCTACCACCTGGCTCTGGGCCCTGGTGCAGCCACTGCCCCTGTCTGGGCCTCAGCTTTCTTATCGGTCTGTCTAGCGAGTGAATAATACCTGAAACGATCCTCCAGCTTTCCTACTGTGTAGGAAATAACATCCTGTTTATAAATCACTACATTTCTGAGGTGCCCTCTCACAGGCCCCTCTGAGAAACACTGTTTTGTCCCCTTGGAAGAAACTGCGGCATGGCCAGCTTCTGGAACTTACCCCTGGTTAGTAAGGTTAACACTGGACTTTACCCCTCGTGGAAGTCACAGAGATCCAGAGTCCCTCGGGCCACAAGGAAATCCACCTGTGAGGCAGAAAGCCATTTAAAAATAAAATCCTACCTACCCTAACAGCGTTAGCTCGGGGCTTCTTGGGGACCCCAGTCTAAGGGGCCCAATGACAGTGGCTCTGCTTCATGTGAGAGGGACTGGTTGGCTAAGAACACCTAATCTAGAAAAGCCAATGATTCCCTCAGTGGGAAACGAGGCTAGGAGGAAAGGGACCTCTGATGGCAGCTCTAGAGGTAGAAAAACCTGGTGGGAGTCCTAACGAGGTTGCCTTGGGTGTAAGGCTCCCTGGGAGTGTGTGTGGGGAGCCTCCCCTCCAGCCACGGCCAAGAGGAGGAGTTCCCTCACGAAGAAATGGACAAAGGCCCGCTTCTTCCAGAACCCATTTCTGACACTACCACATGTCCCAAGGGAACGTGTGGCCCCAGACAGACTTCATTTCCTGATCTCTGGACAGAAAGCCACTCAGTCTTTTTCCCTCATTTGCATGATGTCAAAAAAAAAAAATGAGTCATGCTGAATTGTCATTTGTTAAGAAATTTTGGCAAGAAGTTCCCAACTGAGACTGGAGTTGATTTCTCAGAAAAGGACCGCATACTAACTCAAACACTGATTTATTATGTGACAGGGATCACCGTCTTGGGCCTCAGTTTTCCCATCCATGAATCCTGACGTGTTTCCTTCCACTGTAACCTACTGGGCCTCTAGCATAGTCAGGACTATCGTAACTAGAAGTAAGATTTTAAACTTTCCGGGGCAGAGATGAGTTAGGGAAACTTCTCTAAATAGGACTCTTCCACCATCGTTCTTGCTGTCTACTTTGCTGCTGTGGAGGTCAGCAACCAAGGCAAAAAGAGAGAACTCGTCAAAAAGACAGGGCTCCGTGTCAAGATTGGGGTTAACCTGCCGATTATTTTACAATAGCAGTGGCTCTGAACCTTTCACAGTCACAGAACTTTGTAGAATTTGATGAAAATCGCACGCTCCTCTCTCTCGCCTCCCCCCAAATGCACATACAAATACATACTTGTCTTGATAGATCATTTCAGGGGTTCACAGACCCCTGAAGCCCCATCCAAGGACCCTGTTAGGAAATATTACATAATAAATATTTAATAAACTATTGATCCTCGGTTTCTTTATCTGTACAAAGGAAATACTGTTCACCAGCAGCCAGTTTCATGAAAAAGGAGGAGGCTAGCTAGGCCTGTGCTATTAACACATATTGGTTCTCTGCCTGGCAGCCATGAAATATTGATGCAATTCTATTACCATCATCGGCCCTAGTCGTTCCCTCTTCTGCTTCACGGGATGTAAATTGCCACGCAAGACAGCAGCAGCCCTGGCTCGTGAAATTCCCGAAGCAAACCCTTCTGGTAAGCCAGTGCTATAAGTCTTCAGACTTGCTTGTTAGAGACGTAATGAGTCCCCACGGAGACCAAAGGGAAGGCTGGAGGTAGCTCCGCAGGCACTCAGAGGGTAATAACCACCAAGGTAGGAATGTCCCAAATGATACCCCTGTGGCTTTAAAAGTCAATGTAACTTTCCAACGAGTCTTCCTTTCTCCCCGAGTATGTTGTAATATTAGAGAAACGAACTCACTGAAGCAAAACCAGGGTTTAGGGGAAACGCTTTTGATGACGTTATCAGCTAATATGTTACATAGAGTCAGTCCATTTGGTACGAGGAGCCAAACCTCCATGTCTATAGCACCCGTATAATGAAGGGATGAGACTAGACCCTGTGGTCCTTGATCTTCCTGGGTTCACGTATTCCTTGAGAATGGGATGTAAGCTGTGGCCCCCAGCAGAAAATAGACATGCACTGGACACGGACTCTCACATGCTTTTACTTACAATTTCGGGGCCTTGCAGAAGGCTGGCGGTCCAGCCGTGAAACACGAGATTCATAGAAGCTGCACTCCCCTCCCTCCCCCAATGCCTCTCCTGCCTCAGTTGCTAAAGGGTCTTGGAATCCCCTGACAAGTCCATCTGTGGCTCCGGGGCCGAGTCCTTGACCGTTTCTCCGAGACTCTGCAAACGGAGGAGGGAGGGAAGTGTTCTTCCTGTGGCTGCTGTGAAAATAGCCATGCTCTGAACACCCCGTGTGGGCTGTTTAGGAAGCAAAGTCCACCAGCAGTCTCCCAGACAATGGCACGCAACCATAACTCAAGGTTTTGTTTTGGTTTGTTTTGTTTTTGTGGAGATGAGGAATGAGGGGGGATGGGGGACCGGAACATGGAATAAAGAGTAGGGTGTAGCCAGAACACGCAGAAGGCACGGTGCTCAGAGAAGTGTCGAGAAAGCCTGGACGAGCAGCCGCCTTCCCTGTGTGGGAAGCTCTGCGGCTTCTCAGCAGACAGAGGGGCTCCTCCTACAGCACCTGTGGGCTGCCTGACTGTGGTTCATAAACATTCCCTGCCCCTCCCTGGGGAGAGAGGCTATTTCTCCTCCTCGCTGTCATCAAACTTGGCCGTATGGTTTGCCCTGGCCGGGGAAATGAGCAGAAGTGACACCCGTCACTTCCAGGCAGAAGATTCAAGAGCCACCTTGAGGTTTACCACACGCTTTTCTCTCTCTGCCACAAGACTGGCCATCTTCCAAATCAACCGCTCCATCAGCCTGGTCCCAGAGCGAAGGCAGCCTGGAGCAGTCCTGCAGTCAGCCTGTCAGAAACTTCAGGCAAGTGCGAGAAAAAAATGTTTGGCTTGTGAGCTATTGAGATCTTGGAGGTGTCTGTGACAGTCGCAGAGCCAAACCCAAGGTACCGATACAGTATCTTCCTTTGGAAAGGCAGAGAGATGGGCACCCCGAATGGCCCTCACTAATGGGCAGGGCTGTGACGACAGCACCGGCCGATATCAGCAGGGGGCAGGTGCACACCCCTTCCATCCTTCCCTCTCCCTGACACTGCAAACAGTACCCTCCCTACCCGCCACCAGCCAAGCATTCGTGGGCCCGGCTGGAAGCCCAAACGTCAAGCCACCTGAAGTGGGTTGAGTGGTAGCCCCCCAAAAGATATGTCTCTGTCTTAACTCTCCAAACCCATGAATGGGACCTGATCTGAGAAAAGGGTCTTTGCAGATGTGATTAAATAAGGATCTCTAAATAAGTCCCCCCATGTCCCCGCACGCACTCTCCATCCAATGACGAGCACCCTCCCGAAGGGGAAGGGGGGAAGACAGAGGCAGAAACTAGATGACAAGAACACGGGGAGCCACTAGACGCTGAAAGAAGCAAGGGACGATGCTCCCCTGGAGCTCTCGGAGGGAGCCCGAGACCCTGCTGACATCGGCATTTCAGACTTCCGGCCTCCAGAACCGTAAGAAAATAAATTTCTGTTGTTTCAAGCCACCCCATTTGTAGTAATCAGTTACGGCCGCCGTAGAAAACTAATGCCCCTCTTGGCAAGATACCTTTTCTTCGTGAGTTCCTCCCTCTAACATAACTCTTAAAGGCAAGAACGACAAACCAGTAAACTAATGGATTAGGAAGAAAGCCTCGCGTTCTCTCTACCCAGTCCCCAGGGCAGGGCTGCAATTATGTGCGAAGGGGAGAATGCCAGCTCACAAGACCGGCTGGGCTGTTTCCTCTCCGGAGGGGACACCAGCCGTGAGAGACGTTGACTCCTTGATTACGGGCTGTGCAGAAACTGATGTTCAAAATAAAGAGCTCCTGGAACCAGAGCTCAGGGGACGGTGCACGCAGTTCTAGAGAGATCATGTCCAACGTACTCAGATAGAAGGTTTAGGCGCACAAGAGAGTTTAAAGGATTTTTTGCACATTTTTTTCGCTTTGTTGGGGACTCTGAGACCCAGAGAGGGGTGCAGTCTGCCCAGGGTCACATAAGAATTAGGGGCTGATTCCTGCTCCACCATGCAGCACAGGAAGGGGCTTACTTCTCCACTGGAGTCTGGCCGTCAGCCTCGGTGCTGTAGCCCCTCCCCACCAGGAACGGGGCTCTAACCACCGAACTGGTCCAGCTGGCGTAGATCCTTCATAAGGCCTCCACTCTCCTCGTTTGGGTGCTTCACTCAGTATCATTTAAGCATCCTAAAACCATGGTCATCCCACATCAAACACCATTTTTTTAAGGGGGGGGGTGCAGAGGGAGAGAGAGAATCCCAAGTAGGCTCCACAACCAGCTGGGAACCCAACATGGGGCTCGATCTCACAACCCTGAGATCATGCCCTGAGCCAAAATCAAGGGTCAGACGCTTAACCCGACTGAGCCACCCCGGTGCCCCAAACATCATTTTTACCTTGAAATGTTTCCATAGTTCTTTTATAATTTTTGCTTTGGAAAGTAATTGCTTATAACTAACTTGTTTGATTTTAGATGTTCTGCCATGGTCTCAGCAATCCTCATTCAGACTCAAGAACCCTGAACCATAGACTGTTTGCAAATGCAATGGAATGTTTATGAATGCCAAGTCTCATGATTAATAAGATTGAAATCATGCTTCCTCTTGTACAGATTTAATCCAATCAATATAGAGGGTACAGATAATGTGGCTATTGATTATCTCCATTTTATGTTTTCAAGCAGAAAGGCCACTCTCCCAAGGATATCCAACTGGGAATGAAAAAAGCCAAGAGGACTGAAGTCCCAGGTCTCCAGACTCTACGAGGAGCCCCCTTTCTGTTGAGCCCAGCAGAGTTTCTGTTCAAAAGATTCACAGCCTCTCAAAGAATGATGAATATGTCGGTGCCTGGGTGGCTCAGTCTGTTGGGTGTCTGCCTTCGCCTCAGGTCATGATCCCAGGGTCCTGGAATTGAGTCCTGCATCAGGTACCCTGCTCTGTGGGGAGTTTGCTCGTCCCTCTCCCTCTGCCCCTCCCCCCCCACTGTGTGCTCGCTCGCTCGTGCTCTCTCTCTCTTGCAAAAATAAATAAATAAAATCTTAAGAAAAGAAAGAATGATGAATATGTCAAAAAGACAAAGAGGTCAACTTGAAAACACCTCCACTGGTCACATCTAGGGCAATTTACTTATCAAAATAAGTAATGACAGAGTAATACATTGTAATTATTGAGTAAAATAGGACTCTTTCAGTCCATACTAATACAAAAAAAGAGAGAGGAAAGAAAGTTTTTTCCTTACAGTAAAATACCAACTAATAGATGGAGAAATGATGGAATTTTTTAAATTGCCATTTAGTGGCCATCGTAGCAATAATTAATTCATCCAAGAGACACCAGCAGATGTTAAAATTGGGGGTAAAGTAAAAGTGAAAGGGAAATGGGAAATTTGCATAGTTTCAGAGTACCTCCACACAAAATTCTTATTCATGACAAAGAGAGAACAATTTTATAATGAAAAATCAGGAGGCAATATCAGACAAATACCAACAGAGACATTCTACAAAATAAACAGAATGTAATATTCAAAAGTATCAAAGTTGCTAAAGTCAAGGGGAGACCGAGGGAGTGCTCTGAGTGAAGGAAGTAGGAGACGTGACAGGTGACCCTGAACTGGGTCCTTTTGTTAATTGTCAAAACCTGAACAGCATCTGAGACTAGATGATCGGAAGGCATCGGTGTTAATTTCTTTATTTTGATGATCGCATTACAATGATGTAATTTCCTTGTTTGTAGGAATTGTACACTACAGTTTTCAGGCTCAAGGAAAGAAGTTCTTTTATTTTTGCCGTCTTTGAGTAAGTATAAAATTACTTCAAAAAAAATTTAAAGAAGAAATTTAGATGCAAAGAAGTCGAAGTAGTGAATAGTAAGCATATTTTTGTCACTGTTTCCCAAGAAATAGGCTGCCTCCCTCAAGGACAGGGTAGTAACCTGTTGGTTCCAGCAGCCTGGCGCAATGCTACAAAGTCACGCGTGCAATGAACGTCGAGTCCTACGTCCTCACCAGTTCAAACTGATGGGGCCTGAATGTCCCTTACAGTCAACCTTTAGTTAGCAGCGGCTCTTTCATTTTACCTTTAAATCTGACCCGTTCCATGAAAAAAAAGGTCTGTAAAAGAAAACACTTAAGAGTATTGAAGTGGTCCCCACTAAAAGGAACACTTTAATAAATGTGTTTTTAAAAAACAAAATCTAATTTTGTATCATGAATGTTGAGTTTCTTCAAGGTGGGGGGGGGTGTGCACCAGAAATGAATATGTTATCATCGGAGTGTAAGATACACAAAAGCATCACCGACCTACCACCACACTGAACAGTACACCTTCCTGCGCTGGATTCTCCTGTGGGTTCTCCTGCCATTACTGCTAAGTGATGAATTTCCAATGAAACACTATTCAGTATGTGTGTCTACTTGTCCGCCCAATGATTGGCTTGCCCGCCCTCCCTCCTTCCCTTCTTTCCTTCCTTCCTTCCTTCCTTCCTTCCTTCCTTCCTTCCTTCCTTCCTCAGGGTCTTAATGCACTCAGCATTGTATGGGTCGATTGGAAAGTCTATTTTTCTTGCAGACTTTAGGAAATCTACAACACCTAGTAAACCTATAATTAAGCTTAATATAACCTGGGGAAGGCAGAAGAGGAAGAAAGTGAAGGCTGGGAATAAGAGGCAGCGTGCAGTTAGCACATACCCATTTCCTTTGCGGAAAGGTGACTAAAGTCTGCAAACATCTAGGGTCCCCTACGGGTGCTGGGTCTCACTCAGATCCCTAGCTATTTCGACTCTTCCTTTTTGAAGAAATGATGCTCCTGGGGAATGCTTGGAGTATTGCCAGGGAGTTCCATAGGAAGCCGCGCTGACCCTCCATTCCCTCCAAGTGGAAAGGCTGTCCCCAACTCACAATCTTGTCATCAGCCAAAAGTTCTTTTTTTAATGATTATTTAGAGCTTGGAAATGTGGTAAATTATAGTTGGATTTCCAGATTAGCTGCAAAAGCTCCCCATAATTAGCATACAAAGTAACCAATAGGCACACGGACACGTACACATACCCTAACTTCATCATTTTCAGGTAATGGCTGTGAGTCAGGTGTTCACAGTTCAGACACTACCTTGATGAAAGTGATACATGTTGACAAATGGCTCCTTCACTTGGAATTCTGATGTGAACAAGAACACAGTGAGATTTCATGGTACGCAATTCTCACTCTCCCCGATGGGAGCAGACCCCCCTTAGCCTTAACGCTGAGTTTATTATGCTCTGATCATTGTCTTTTTATTCCATTGCTCACACCTCTCATTTATTTTCTCCCTCCCTCCCTCTCTCTCTCTCTCTCTCTCTCTCTGGCATAATCTGTTTCACTGAGCCCAGAAAATATGACATTTGGGCGAAAAATAAGGTCTGAAAGGAAAACTGAAGAAAGAAGCTATTATTGATCATTTCAAAGCTAAATATGTATTTCATTTGGGATGGGCTTCTCCTGATGCTTGGTGAAATAAAACATCTTTAGAATATTCTATTTGTCATGATAAGAAGAAAAAGGAAGAGGAGGAGGAAGACCTAAATAGCTATTGGGATCAACTCAGTGCCGTAACCACACTTGGCTATAAATTTGCTAGAAGTGACATGATTTAAGTTTCAAAAAATAAGACCATTGCCAGGATGATCTCATTGAAAGTACAAGTGTCCTTGAAACCCTTGTTCTGTGACCAAAAAAAAAAAAAAAATGGCAAATCTGTCTGGTATTCTCCCTACGTGTTCTTCTCCAAGACAAAGTTCCTAAAATAATCTCAGACCTGGTGTAACATTTGCCAGACAGCTGTTCTAGAGGATGCCAAGACGATAATCCTTCAATCTATCCTAGCCTTTTGTACTTTTTCCCCTTTCAGTGAATTCTGTGTCCAAGCCAGTTTATAGACTCATGTTCTGAAAGTTCAAAAATTCTCTCTAAGGAGACAATGTGACTTGGGGCCTTTTATGCCTATTCTACTGACCGAGTTGAGAAGGCAGGTTGTAGACTCACTGGCAAAGGGATTGACCTGAATTCTGTTTCTAGAAGGCAACTGTCTGTGAAGGCAAACCTTCCTCTGACGTTCACGAGCCCCAAAATGTACCTGATTTGAATGCTTCTCTCTCCATCCCAGAGATCACTCCCAGCCAGCGTGGATAAACCCCTCGGACAGAAAGTTAGACTTATTGGTCTTCTTAGAAGAAAACTCTAGAAGTCATATGGCCCAGCATCCTCCCCTTACCCCTACTGTCCAGTGGAGATAAGTTTTCTAGAAAACTCAATTCTTTCTACCAATAAACGTGTTCAGAATCCTGTGAACATTTTAATATAGATGGTTTCGTCTCTCATTCGATTTAGTTTATTGAAAGAACTTTTGACAGAAGAAAAGGATTTTGTGTGTTTACACAGACCTAGATCTAAAGCCTTAAGGTTGGTCCTTCCCTCACATCTTCAGAATGCCAGCTCTCTGACATTTGTGCTTCTTCAAGCTCCATCATCTGTCAGATTTTTTTTAATGATTTTTTATTATATTATATTAGTCACCATACAGTACATCCCTGGTTTCTGATGTAAAGCTCGATGATTCATTAGTTGTGTATAACACCCAGTGCACCATGCAATACGTGCCCTCCATCATCTGTCAGAGAACAAAGAGGACTGTTAGAGGAGAGGAGCCGGAGAAGCACACAATATGGGCACGGGCACTGGAGCGCAGACGCCGAGCTCAGGCAGAGGCAACAAGAGAGAGAAGCATTCCCAGCTCTCCTTGAGGCCCCGACGGATTGTTGCAGGAAGCAGATTTCTGGCCTTGGGGAAATGGGTTTCTTTTGTCACGAAGCCTTCTCCAGCTCTACCAAGGACAAGGTTAGTGCCTTCGTTTCCTAGGGCTACCATGAAAAACTACCAGACTGGGGGCCTTACAAAACAGAAATGCATTTTCTCACAGTTGTGGAGGCTGGGAGTGCAAGCTCACGCCACTGGCAGGTTCGGCTTGTCCTGAGGCCTCTCTCCTTGGCTTGCAGACATCTGCCTTCCTGCTGGGTCCTCACATAGTCTTTCCTCTGTGCATGGGTAGCTCTGGTGTCTTCTCCTGCATCCAGCTTTTCCTCTTCTTATAAGGACACCAGCCCGACTGCATGAAGACCCCACTTAAGAGCCTCAGTTTACCTTAAAGTTACTCTTTAAAGGCCTGCTCTTCCTCTACGGTCCCATTCTGAGGCACAGGGGATTAGGGTGTCCAGATACAAATTTTGAGGGGACGCAATTTAGCCCACATCAGTTAGAAACAGTACTTTTCAAAGGAGCATGGTGAAATCCAAATAATTAGTAGATTTTAGTGTTTTCAAAGTGAGTCAAACGAGAAGTGTGATTGAGTGCATAATGTTGTCCCAGGCAGAGAGAGGCCTAAGCTAACAGCAAGTGGGAGACGCCCCAGTAAAAGGAGGCCTACACCTTATGTCTCTGCCAAACCTCTAGCTCTGAGTTCCAAGACCCTTCAGGTAAGAGCCTTGGCACTGACACCAGCACTCGCCAATAGAAATAAAATGTGAGCCACACAGGCAACTTTTAGTTTCCCAGTGGCCACGTTAAAAAACAACAACCACCACCACAAGTAGAATTAATTTTAAAATATTACTTTATCTAGGGGCGCCTGGGTGGCACAGCGGTTAAGCGTCTGCCTTTGGCTCAGGGCGTGATCCCGGCGTTCTGGGATCGAGCCCCACAGGCTCTGGTGACAATTTCACACTGACGACAAACGTCAGTGCTGATTAGCCACATTTCTAGGGCTCGATACTCATCGGTGGCTGCCATACTGGACAGTACGGCTCTAGAGAGTGGTCAAGTCCACAGCGGCCCAGGAAACTGCCTCGTCTTATGTTCCAAAAGGAAATCTGAGGGGTTAATGAAGAGCAGGATGGGCCCAAAGACATGTTCTTAGGGTCCTCAAGAGTAGTTAGTGCTTTCCGGAACTCCTACAGCTGCCTACAGACTTGTGAATGCAGCCCCATCACACGGTGCCTTTGCAAATTCAAGAGCCTATGGGCTCACCAAGGACATGACTCAGGAGCAGAGCCGTCTGAGAGGGACACTGACCTTCCTCACATCACTCAGCTCCAATTTGGTAAATAAAACCGAGCCACAGCACTCACCTCAGCCTTTTCTCTTCTCCACTAACTGGCTAGAATCTTGGTCAAATCGTCCAAGCCCCTGCCCGGTAGGAATCAACTAGACCTAATAGGAAGTATTTTGTTACCTGCCTTTGCCTCTCTTTCCTGGCTGACTGGCTTTTCCAGGAGTGCATTCCCATGGAGGTGAGGAGGAGGCTATCTCCTGCCCACTAGAAGGTGTATTAGGAAGATGCATGGACAGAAAAACAGAGAAGCAGTGAATGGTTGGGGAAAAACTCTGGAAGTCAAGTAGCCTTGGAGGGTTACTGACTTTGGAAAAGTATGTGGGAAGTGAGGAATCCCCCATGCCCTAGAGGGTTTTAAAGGCTTCATTCATGCCCACACATAAAGTGAGTGGCCAAAAGCCTGCTTTTCCACTGTAATAACAGGCTCTCTCCTATTGCCTGTCCTGAGAGAAGTCATCAGACTATGTTCTTAATCAAAAAGAATCCCACTGTGGTCTATACAGTTAAGGTTTGCCCTAACAACACACTCCTAATATCCCTAATATTGGTAACCTCCTATTGACATACGACATCCATAATGTGTATGAAGACTTTTGACCCCCGTCCACAATGTCCCTGTAACGAGAATAGAAAACTGAAACTAGTGGAGTTGGCAAAGTCAGTGGGTTGTGGAGGATTTAAAAACTAGTGTTCTGTCCTCAATTCTACATAAATAGTACACAGGGTTGTTGATACACAATGTATGCCCGGAACGTGGTCAATAAACATCAAATAGAAGTTGGTTGAATGAACGAATAAAAAGAGATGGAATTTCTTGAAATTCCTCAGAAGACACCATTTCTACATTTAAGTATGAGGTCACACGTCCTCAGGAAATGTCCTGAGGAAAGTGCCTTCACCTGGATAATATGGTGTAGGAACAGCAGAAATCATCTCCTTTAGTCTAGATTTCTTTATACAATTATCATCTACAAGTAGCTTGAGAACACGCATCTCTGTTTCTCCAGGCTTCCTGCAACAACGTACAGACGACCCAGCAGCTAGTGCTTACTGTAGGCAAAGCACCCTCCACTGGAAAATGTTTTGTCCACAAATGACTTTGATCAGCTGCAGAGACAGAGCCAGCCAGGTGGAGAAGATGCTGGACTAGTCAGCCTCTGCCAAGGTCTGTGCTGTCCTCGCTTACCTGGGGGTGGAAATTTCCAGGGAAGAAGTTGACAGAAAGGGGGCCAAATGAATTCAATCGAGGTAACTAGGTGAGAGGAACAAACCAGTTAAGAAAGAAAATTGTCTGCTAGGCTATTTTTGTCCTTCAAGTTCAAATCCACTTTCCTTACTTCAGGCAGGGGAAAAAAATCATTCAAGTGTTTTCAGACACCCAGTGTTCAAGCTGGAAGAAATTTAGAGGTAATAATAATAATAATAATAATAATAATAATAATAACAGCTCCTACTTGCATATCCCGGGCGTGATCTGAACACTCTGCCTGTATTAACTCATTCAATCCCTAGCAGGTGCCCTGATCATCTGCCTCTCCAGTACCCCAGCACGTACAATCCGGGGTACATCGTTCCCATTATCTTCGAGAGCACCAAGTGAACAGCACCCCCTGGAGCTGTGTCACCCTGAAGCCTTGTTCACGTCACAGGAGGAAACATCACACGTAGGGCTTTCTTCTCTGATGGAGAAACGGGTGGTCACTAACCCACCACACAGCAAATAATTGACAGAGGGGATTCTAAGATTTTGACCTCCTCATCCTGAGTGTGGTACCTGTGCAACCGGACATGGGCTACCTTTTGGAAGCCATGAGTGATTGCAGGATTCCCACCTTTAAAGAGCTCATAACAGGAGCGCCTAGGTGGCGCAGTCGTTAAGCGTCTGCCTTCGGCTCAGGGCGTGATCCCGGCGTTATGGGATCGAGCCCCACATCAGGCTCCTCCGCTAGAAGCCTGCTTCTTCCTCTCCCACTCCCCCTGCTTGTGTTCCCTCTCTCGCTGGCTGTCTCTCTCTGTCAAATAAATAAGTAAAATCTTAAAAAAAAAAAAAAAGAGCTCATAACAAAGAGCAGAGGTGTTGGCAACCTAAGAGCACATCTTCACAACCAGGTTCAGGTGAATGGTTCCATCGTCCTCTCGGTTGTCCTTGATTTCTCCTTCCTCAAGCTCAAGGCCCTCCGCCCGTCAGTCACTGCACCTGACATCTCAGCAGACTACTGTAGCTGAGGACATGTGCTTCAAAGTCACACCGCTGTACGACCTTGGGCAAGTGTCTGTGCCTCAGTTTCCTCCCCCATGTGGAGCTAATAGCAGACCTTCTTGCTGAGGTTGTGACAAGAATTCAACGAGCTGCTTTCTAAGGCATCTAAAGTAGGGCAAAGCACGAGGAAACACAGCAGGCAAGTGTTTCATAAAAGGCTACTAGCCACCTAGCTGCACACAGCTCCTACAGGACCGAAGTACTCTTGCTGACCCCCACGTCTGCTTCCCGCTGGCCAGGCTCCCAGGGACCTACAGCAGTAGTTCCCAACCTTCTGTTTGCACAGGAATCCCCTGGGGTGCTTGCAAAAAATGCAAACTTCTGAGCCACTCCCTGGATTCTGCTCTAGAAGGTCTGGGTGGAGCTCAGGAATCTACATTTCTAACAGGGGCCCACAAGGGATTCTGATGCAGGTGGTCTGATAGCAGAATTTGAGAAAGAGAAGCTTCCCAGATGAAGTTACTTCTAGCATGGCTTTCAGTGACCCTGGTCAGCTGGCCCTTGTCCACCATTCCAGCCTCACTGCTCAAAACCCCGCCCCTCATCCTGCCAGCCAGACCCGAGTCAGGAAAATAAAAAGCCATGTTAAAGTCAAGCCCAGTCGCATTTCTCTATATGGTTGCTGTGTTATATGAGATTAGGAAGAAATAGCTGAGTTGACACCCAGCAAAGGCTCTGTGGCCATGCCGGTGGGTCACCATGGGAACCACATCTCTGTGACTCGGTCCAGAGTGCGCATAAAAGCTGAGAGGGACAAAACGCTTCATGTTGCTGAGTTCCTGTGCTCTTTCTGAAGCTCCCTGAGAGACCAGACCCCTTGTTTTCTTCCTTAAAGTAACTCAAGGGATTGTCAGTTCTAAATTTGGAGAAAGAAACGTGAGAGGGGCAGGGCAGAGACAGAAGGAGGCCTGAAGCCAAGCGGACAACAGGCTGCGATGAACAGAAACGTTAAGGTCTAGGAGTGCCCTGCTCCAAACCGTGAACTCGTCCACAGAGGAAAGAGAAAATGATTTTCTCTCATGGCAGAGCAACTGAAACCGACTTAATGTGAGACTCCCTAAAAACTAAGTTTTCACAAACTCATCCCAGAGATTTATAATACCTCTTTTCCCTAGTTACAAAATCCAAGCAATTTTAAAAGGTCTTTGGTCAGAAAACAAAGTCCCTATTAAATTCCACTACCAGAAGCTTCCTTCTCAATGAATTCCAGGTCAGACCCATTTGGTTTTGTATCTAAAGTGGATTCACCAACCATTGGAGGACCGTACTCCATTGTCTGCCTGTCCTGGGTTCAGTAGTGTCCCTTCCCCAAAATGTGTGTCTATCTGAAATCTGTGAATGGGGTCGTACTCGGAAATAGGCTCCATGACGATGTCAGTAAAATGTCAGTTAAGATGAGGTCATACGGGTTTTTTGTCTTCGTCTGTTGGGGCTGCTACCACAGACTGGGTGGCTTATAAACAACAGAAATTTTATCTCTCAGTCCTGAAGCCTGGAAGTCTGGTGAGAGCCATCTCCTGGTTCATAGCCAGTGTTCTCACATGGTAGGAGGGGGAAAGGAGCTCTCTGGGGCCTCTTTTTATAAGGGCACTAATCCCATTCATGGGGCTTCACCCTCATGACCAAATCATCTCCCAAAGGCCCCACCTCCTGATACCATCCCATTTGAGTGAGGATTTCCACAGATGAATCTGGGGAGTCACAAACATTCCGAATCTGAAGCCATACTGGATGAGAGTGGGGACTACATCCGATTACTAATGTCTTTAAAGAAGAGGAGACACCGAGATGAAAGCACCATGTGAAGAGAGACACACAGGAAAGATGACAGAGAGTAACAACAGAGGCAGAGAATGGAGTGATGCGGGGGCCCACCAAGGAAGGCCAAGAATTGGCCACCACCCCCAGAAGCTGGAAGAGTCGAGGAAGGCTTCTCCTCTGGAGTCTTCAGAGGGAGCAGGCCCTGCCAACACCTTGATTTCAGACGTCTGGCCTTCAGAACTGGAAAAGAATAAAGAATAAATTCCTGTTTGAAGCCACCCAGACGGTGGCGAAGTGGTACGGCGGCCCCGGGAATCGCTCAACAGGCCCCTTTCTTGGTGATAGAAAATTCATATTCTCCCAGCTTTCAGACTGATGCGCCTTGAACAATCATTGGGTCAAAACCCGGCAAGGAGAAGCTCAGATAATGGAAAACAGTAAAAAGCAGCTTTATTTTTGAATCAGGAAATTTCCTGAAGCAAAGCCAGTGTGCGAGGGAGTGAGAGTACCCCGCTGGAAGTGAGGCCTTTCTCTTGACAGAGTTCCAGTGTCCCTTAGGGCTCTGTCCTCTCCCCACCTCGTAGGCAGTTTTGGCAAGGCGGATGAAATTCCTTGACATCTCCTAACAAGGAGCTGTCACACGACCCCCGCTGTGCCACCCGGACTCTCTTCTAGGATTTCTGTCCCAAGCACAGTGATGCCCGAAGGAAAAGCAGCACGGCATTCATCCACTGCTGAGCCCCAAAGGGACTGTCTGCCAGGACCTGTGCCTGGACGCCAGGAGGGAACCCAGACTGGCTCCACTCCTCCGTCCTCTGAAAGGCTTCCTCTTCTGTTGGGTTGGCCGGAAGCCAACTTTTATTGCCTGCTCCCCAAAACTGACGTGGAGACACCTGCCCGCATCCAACGACCCTAAGCTCCCCTGTCCTCAAAGGGAGGGGGGACAGAAAGAAATTCCCGGGAGTGTCCAAAATGTCACAATTGCCCCCCACACAGCTGCATCTGTGGCCAAAGTCCAGCTAAAACTAGAGTCATCGTGTTTTTCAAAATGCCTTATATACAGATTTTTGACATAAATTTATTTCAGAAATCAATGCAGTGCTAGATAAAGGTCTCCTCATCTGAACGACTGTCATTTTTTTTCTGCCAGATGAAGCACACCGCATAACTTGCTGTGTCCCCCTTCTCCCTGCGTGTGCCCTTCGGTTCCTAGTTACTACCGATCAGAATCACTGTTAGCTGAGGACTCGGAGTACGTCCCTGCCCCTCTTCCGTTGTTACTGATCTCTGATGATCATTTCAAATGTTTGTCCTACTATCCCTAAACTCTCCTGTGGAAACAGGTGAGTTGTACATTATAAGTCAATAAATAAATAAACACAGAGAGGGATCCAATGATCTCCATAACTCTTACCAAGTGAGATCCAGAAGTGATCTAAATTTAGCTTCCAGAAGCGTTTAACTTATCCTCCAGACATAGTTTTATGGGGATTGGGAAGAAGACACATTGGATCACAAAATAAAACATGCCCCCCCCCCCGATCTCCCTGGATGCTGCTGAAGGCTTCATGTTATCCCCAAACTCCGACACCATGACCTTCAAAGACCCGCCCGGACCCCTGAAATAGGTCTGCCAAGGGTTCGACGGCATTCAGGAAATAAACCAGACGAGTTCCTGAACCACCAGAGATCCCAAAGGGGAAAGGCCATGCCACTCCCCCACCTTTCACAGAAACCTGTGAGAAGTACAGGCCACACGGGTCCGCTTTGGTTGGGTTTCATATTTTTAACTAAGTCGGTGTTACCCACCTGAGAGAGCGCCCATCGGGGAGGGATTTCACGGGGTGACCCGTCCCCAGGGCCTGAAAATAACACCAACACCAACTTCTCTCAAATCTGAGGCGCTATTGTACGAGCTTGAATAAGTCAGTTACTCCTTCTTTGCCTTGGGGAGGAGGAAAAAAACAAAACAAAACACAGATGGCACTCCTCGCATAAACCAGACCGTAGCACTGAAAAGATGAATATTTTCCACAGTCAGATGAAAGATGCTATGTAAATGTAAAATGGGTCACTGTACATTATTACATTTCTATTACACTCGAATTAGTTATAAAGTGACATTTTGACTGTTTCCTCCATGTAATTCTCATAACTCCACCTGTCTGACATTTCCTTCCTCTCCGGGGCCCGTGTAGAACAGGTCCCACTTTGTGGGAGAGAGGCCACCCTGCAGAATTTCACGAACACGTGCCAGGGAAGTCGGCTGCCGAGGCACACACAGGAAATTTCCAACACTCACAGACATCAAGAGGTTAAGCGCCCCAGGACTGGATCATTCAAGAACTACCCAAGGAAGAACAGAGAAAGTTCTTCATGAAAAAGTGAAGGAATTCCAAATCCTTTCACCTCCCGATAGCCCTCAGGGACAAAAACTCATTGAGTAACCCGAGAGACACTTCCCTCCGGACCTGAGTGGGCACTCCGAGAAAAATCGCGAAGATTAAAGGGTTAGCACCCCTTGTCCGGAAGAAATGCAGAGAGCAGTGAGAGTCCTGGGAGAGGGGAAGTCGCATGCCAAGAACTGAGATTTATGAAAAAGAAAAGAGAGAGAAAGAAAAGACAAAAGGTAATGACCTCAAACAAACATAACCTTCCCTGCACTGAGCCGAATGATAAGCAGAATGTTTATGTGGTGCCCGGGCCGGATCCCCACCCCGCCCCCTGCTTTTTCCTTGGGTCACAGCCAGGAGTTCAAATGGCATCACATATGAGATGTAACAGATTCTAGCACCTACCTCACTTGAAGATAACTAGTTCAAGCACAGATTTCACTCTAATGCGTATCCTTTTGTCTTAGATCAAGCCAAGGGGCATTACCTGACCACAGCTCTGGAAGGATCCTGCTGTCTTGTAGTGGGGAGGGCAGAAACCTTGCCCCCTAACCTGGCTCTGCAGTCTGATCGTTTCATAACAGAGGTGTTAGTGCCCAGCCCTGAGGACAGGCTTTGACACCTGCAGTTTAAAGCCAGTGCTTCTCATTTCTCCCTAAAGTATTTCAAAAACTGAGAAGAAAATGAAAGCCTACCCCCAGAGGCTTGCTAGCGGCCCTGCGTGTTTTGCACACTTACCCCCAACCTCCCTCCTGCCTACACTCATGCCCAAACTCACCCTAAAGCCTGGGGTTAAGCTTAGAAAGTCTTGCAGAATGTGTATCCTACTCCTCTCTGATATAGGTGTGTTTTATTGTAAATATATTTCAAATTACTTCCCACTCCATGACCTCATAGCCCATGAAGATGTACCAAGTTTATCCTCTGGATTAATGTCCTTCTCTGGGTCACCACCCCCAAAATGAGGCTGTGTGCCGCAGGTTGAGAAGCGTGGTCTTAACCAATTCCTTCTCTTAGAAGAAGCCAAGGTCTGGACAACTGCTCTGGAGATTCATTTGGGGTGCTGCATGTGGGCACATTTTATTTTCAGTGGCCACCAAGAAAGGTCTTTGCTAGATGAGCAACGTTCCTCTGACTCAACGGCAAAGGGGGAAGCTTCTCCATCGGTGGGGTGCCTGACTCTCTTTCCTCGAGGTCCTCTCCCGGGAAGCTGCAGAAACATGGTCCAGTCCTAATGGGCCTTTGTTCTAAATGTAACACCTGCCTCACTGCAAATCCCTCTACTTCACTAAAAAGGACACGGTTCCCCTATTGTCCATGTGAGTCTGAGCCTCTTCTCTAATAATTTGTTCCAGGATCCTAACTCTTCTAGAATTTGCTGTCTCAGGGGCCTTCCTGCCACAGGCCCTTAGTCTTCTGGGCGGTACGGCTGGCCTCCCCAACACCCATTCTACCCTTCCCCCGTTTTATAACAGTCACTCAGTCTGGGACAGTTAACTGGTCCCAACCCAACTCTAAGATCTCAACCAATCCTGGTAATCCTCTTCCTCTTTCCACACTTCAGGAGGGGACATATGACTTCAGACCATCCAATCAGACAGAAGCCCAGGACTTTGTGTGATGGTTGGAGGAGAAACAATCCATGTGTTTGTCCTTTCTCTGCACACGGACAAGAAAGCTGGTATCCTGAAGGCTCTTCACAGACACCGTGTCACTCAAACGGGAGCCCATTTCAGGATGAAGGCAGAGAGGAAAAAGCAAAAGAAGCTGGGTTCTTGGTTATATCCTTGAGCCACTGAGTTAAAACAATGTTGAGGCCTACCTTCTAGCATGTTTCTTTCTAAGAGCCAATAACATCTTTATTATTTAAGGCAGTTTGATTGGCGATACAATAGATGAGTGTCCTACCCTCAGAGAGGCTACAGTCCAGTCGAGGAGAGAGAAAAATACGTAAGGTAAGGAATACTAACCCTGCGGGCAGCAGGGCGCCCCGAGAGGCATAGAGCTGGGCACCGAATCCCGACTTGGAATCCAAACTTGGAAGTAGTGACCACGACTTGATGGGTAAATACACATTAGGCAGCCAGTGTGTAGAGAGCGAAGAAAGAGAAGACGAAGAATATGGAATTCCACACAGAAAGAACCACCAACATAAAGACTTAAAGTACGAAAGAACGTGGTGTTTTCATGCAACCGAAAATGGGCCCACGGTTTGGTCCTAAAAATCAGCCACTAAGAGAGTAGTTGTCTTGGATCCTGCCAGGGATCCTGCCACCCCTTGTAAATGACAGGGCTTGAGGGGCAGACCCTGGTGCTATCTGCAGCCCAAAGACATCCTTGCACAAGCCGTTGCAAGTAGAGGCAGCAGGTACCCACCCACCAGGTTTTTGGGAGCCGCACACACGGTCTCTACACACCCCGTCATGCGTGCTGCCAGCCAGCGTGAAACTTCCCACAGTCCAGCTCGTCCCGGTCCTCCTGACCAGCCAGGACGTGCACAACACGATACCGGCTCAGAGGACTCCGGTGGCATCTAGTAAGAGCCTATCCTCATCACTTGTGGATTCACCTATTTTTAACCCCAGTCAATACCGTGGTGCGTTGGCAGTCATTCGTAGACATTTGCAGAGGAATGAAAAATTTGAGCCCCTTGACACGCACGTTCCCAGGGGAGGTCCATGTCGTGCCTTCTTGTTTCAGCTCTCATAAGGTAAAGCGTCCTTTTCACAATCTGTTTAGTGCCAGGGTGGGGTTTTGGGTTTTTTGGTTTTTGGGGGTTTTTTTGCATTTTTGTACTTAAAAAAAATAAAAAAACCGATTTCACTCTTTAAAATGATCCCCAAGGATAGTGCCAACATGCCGTCTAGTGTTCCTTAGTGCAAGAAGGCTGGGATGTACCTTGGAGAGCAAATAACATGCATGCTAGATAAGTTTCACTCCACTGTGAGTTACAGCGCTGCTGGCTGTGAGTTCATTGTTAATGAACCAATAATATAGTTAAATAAGCTGTCTTTAAACAGAAACACACATCAAACAAGATTATGTATTGATAAAAATGTTGTGACCAGAGACTCACAGAGAGCTAACCCTGAATTTCTCCTAGGAGCAGCGGCTCAGTATTTGCTAATTGAGTATTCTCAGCAACTTTACAGAACCTAATTACCACAAATAATGAAAATAGATGGTATAGGTTTCTAGATTACAAGGACTAGAGACTGTGCCTCTAGCTCAAATGTTCGTTCCTATGTGAGTTAGTATAAGTGCACTGCTCTGGCAAACAGACTCCAAAATCCATAACAGTTCGAATACAGCAGGTGTTTATTTCTTGTTCATGTATCGGTTTTGAACTGGTGAAGGAGTCAACCCGGTGACCCTCTTCCACTTGGGTCTGCAGGAATGCACGTGGACGGACACAGCCATCATAATATGTGGCACTCCAGGGTACCCGGGCATTATCCTCACTTGGCCCAAAGGGGAAAGGAACATGTACGAGTGCACCTGAGATGTTCTGATGGGCCGGACCTGGAAGTGGCACCCATGGCTCCTGCTCACATTCCCCCAGCTAGATCTCCATCACATGACCATGCTTAGCTGCAACGGAGTCTGGGAAATGTAGTCTAGCTGACAACCAGGAAGAAGAAAACAAGATTGCCCTGACTTCAGGCAGTCTCTGCCGCAGTTTGTTTTAAGGATTCATAGGAAGTCATGTTCCTACTAAGACCTGTGACTGCCCCAGGAAGATTAATAATTTGCTCCCTCCCCCCTCAATTCTTCTTTAAATATTTGCTCAGAGTTTATTTTGAGGTGAAGCTACAATCTGTGTGAAGGTAGGGAGGAAGGGAGTTGTACCTTGACCTGAGGAAATCTTGCCCAAACCCTTGCTCTGGTTCCCAAACCGCCTCCAGATCTGACGAAGATTCCCCAGCCCCTCCCTAGGGCTGCCTGGAAGTGCAGCATTTTCCTAATCCTCCTGCCAGCCAGAGCCCTTGGGTGTGATGCAGCCCGAAGGCCGAGGGAGGGCCCTCGGGCCCCCATGGGGAGCCGCCTCTGGGACCAGCAAGCCCACACCCTCAGAGACAGGGAGCCACAGACGATGCCCGGCTCCCTCTGAGGAGTGCTGAGCCTGGCAGCTCCCAGAGGCAAGTGGTAGGTGAAGCCTGAGCCAGACGCCACTTGACTGTCTGGGCCCCTTCCCACCCTGTGAGACCAACCGTGAGGAACCTGAGCAGAGCGGCAGTGTGTGAGAGGGCCTCTTCGATAAGAGAGGCCTGAGCAAGAGTGGCGAATGGAGGGACCTCATCTCAGACTCATGTCCTAAGAAGAAGGCAGCCTCTCTTTGTGCCTTGGAAGCATTTGTAAGAGATCCTGTAGCCATGGGCCGCCTACAAGGCCTCCTCAGCTTACACCCCCACATCCTCTAGCTGGAGTAAAAAGCAACACAGCCAGGTGATATCCCACCAAAAAAGCACTACAGACATTGTTTTCCCTCTTGTATCTCGCCTGGGTGCCCAAAGAAAGACTCCTGTCCTATAAACAAGGAGATTTCTGGGGTCTGGAAAGGATCCCTTAAAGAAAAACCTAGGAATAATAATGGTATATTGAATACCAGCCCCTGTGGAAAACATTTGACAGGAGTTGCTGTACTGAATTCTCACAATAACCCGTGAGGTAGGTGTTCTAATCCACGTGAAGAAACTAAGGCTCAAAAGAGCTAAGGAACTTGCCCACGTTCACGCAGCTAGAGAGAGGCTGAGTCAGGACCTTCTGTGTCACTGCTAAGCCTCTCTCTTAACCCCCAAGCTCTGTGGCTGACAAAGTTGGTCACTGGTGGGCGGGGGAACCCCTACCTGCTTACCGTCTTGCACCGCACCCTCCTCCTCACAGCCGAGGCCTGTCTCCCTTGCTAGAATCAGCCCCATGCTGCCCCCCCCCCACCCAAGCAGAGTGGCCCCATCACCTCTACACATTCCCCGGACTCTGCTCCTTCTCTCCAGTAGCTTTCCGGCCTCCCCACAGCATGAACCCCATCCTGGAGTACCCGGTAATTCCCAGGCACTCTGTCGGAGTCCCCTGACCAGGTGCCTGACCTCCATTGTCAAAAGGGAGTGTCTCTAGGGTGTTAGAGGCAGCTTCGAGTGGCAGAGCTAACCACACGAATGTTCTCTCCCCTCCTAGCTCACTTCCCTTCAGGTGGCTCTTGGAGAGACTTGGGATTGTACCCATAGCTCAGGAACTATGGCTTCCCCTACCCTTCCCACAGGAGCTCCACAGGCAGTGTGATCCACCAGACAAAGAAGTTTGTTCTTAGGCCAGGAGTCTGGCCCAGGCTTTCGCCTGGCAGGCTGCCATCAGTGGCTCCTTGAGCAACACAGAGATGCAGCCTTGATCTTCACCTGTACAAACAGCCCATGTGAAGGAGCTGAGCCCTAGACAGCAGGAAAGAGCCGGGGTTTCTCTTGACCCTGCTGTTTGAGCTGGGATAACATCCCTCCCTTCTCTGAACCTTGGTTTTCCCCTTTTGTGGGTGGGATAGACTTCAAGGGTCTGCCAGTTCTAAAATTCTCTAGGGAAATAAGTAGCATTTTAAACCGTGGCTCCTTCCATGGCTTTCTGTGGGCAGGCTTGGTTGATGCCATTGACAGCTGTCTTGGCCTGTTCTCTCTGGGGACAGCCAACATGTCTGGCCTCATTTCAATCTTTTCCTTTTTTTTTTTTTTCTTTTCTTTCTTTTTTTCAAGATTTATTTATCCATTTGAGAGAGAGAGAACCTCAAGCAGACTCCCTGCTGAGAGCAGAGCCTGATGCGGGGTTCGATCTCACGACCCTGAGATCATGACTTGAGCTGAAATCAAGAGGCGGAGGCTTAGTCGACTAGCCACCCAGGCACCTCAACTTTTTGGTTTCTTCTTAAACAAATCCTGTGGATTGGTGTGGGAAGGAAGCAAGGAAGATCTTGTGAAGGCTCCTCATTTAGGACATTCCTTCTTTACCTTCTCTCTAGGTGTTTTGGGAGGGGGTGGTTTGCATAGACCACGCCTTTATCAAACGTGTTGTTAAGCCATGGAAACTCACCTCAGTCTTTCTCCCACCACTTCTCCTTTCCAAGGCAGCGGCAGATTTGGCAGGGAAGGGTCGATGGGGTGTCACGGCGGGCTTCCCAGGAGCCTGGGTGGTGCCTCCCCACCTGGGTTGGATTGAATGACAATGTGGTTAAGAGATTTGCCAAAAATCACAGGGCTGGGGATGGCCCTCCCAGAGTGCGGGGATATGAAGAGCAGACCAAAGGGCACAGAGTCGAGTCCCGGAGCAGAAAGTGTCCACAGAGCCAAGGAGAGTGCCTGGGGCTCAGCTGAGTTTGCTCTGGGCCTGAGTCTGCCAACAGCTCCCCGTAGAACCAGTCGCCACACATCCCAGGACCTCAGTCTCCTCATCTGGGAAGCCAGCAGGTCTGGCTGTCTGAGGTGGACGGCTATTAAATGGACCTAGGTTGCCTTCCAACTTTGGGATTCTTTGCCCACTTTACAATTTAGGGGTCTAAAAATGCCCCCATGCCCTTTTCTGTTTGCGTGGAGTTCTGGGGCCGCACCAAACCTCACGTGCTGTGCCCAGAAACCCTCTCCTCCCATCTCCTACCCCAGCCATACCCTGCAAATGGCATTCAGACCCTTATGATCCTTTGACTTCAAGGGCAAGCAAAGAATATCCTCGAAAAGGGGATTCAATGCCTCCAAAGCCACCATGAGCCTTCTGGTGCGTGACTTTTACAACTTCTCTTCCTCCTTGGGACCAGAAAGCTTTATTTGACTGACATTCAAGCCCCCAAACTTCCATTTTGCCCAGAGCAACCCCAGGAGTCTTAACCTTGGGGAATTGCCCCCCCCCAGCCTTTGCCAGACACTTGCAGGGAAGCGGGTGGGGTGCAGACGCGTCACACCCTCTGCCCTGTGACATTCTCATCCCCTCCACAGGGAATGTCGTCCCTGTCAGTGTCTAGGAGTCAAAACAAAGCTCCTTTTCCGTGTGCATTTTCTTCCTCAATGGCTTAGACAGTCAAGTCATCAGGAAGCATGGTCTAGTGCTCCAAGCTCCAGACAGACGGCCTGACCTCTGTCCTGGCTCCCTGAGTCTGGCCTTGGCCAGACATGACACCCCCTCGACTGTTTTCTCATCTGCAAAACAACTCGGGCCTCCCTCAGCCTCCCTCCTTCCTCCCTCCTCAAGAAGCCTCCCTCCTCCAGCAGCAGCCCCGCTCCAGCTCCGGCTAGGAGAGAGGGAATCCATCATCGTAGGGCAGGCACAGCACAGCAGAGAATGAGAAAAGGGTTCATTGCCCAGGGCGGTGAGAGAGGGGGAGACATCTCAGGGACTACCTTTCCCCTCTTCATCTTCTCCACTCCCCTGGCCCTGAGATGGAGGGTCTGTGCTCTGGACTGCCCTGCACTCAGGCTGGTTCCCTTTGCAAAGGAACAGCCTGACGGACAGGTAAGCAGAGGGGCCCATTGTGGATGGCTGCTGGGGGTCTCTGGGGATCCTTAACACCTTCCTCAGAAAGGTGCTTCCTTCGCTTTGGTTTCCCTTCCTGCCCCCACCCTTTAACTAAGCAGGCTGTTTCCTCTGCCCCACCCCCTCACTGCTGGGTCATTCTGCCTTCCTCGGGCTGCTGCCTGACTCCTCTCTGCTGCCTGAGGTTGGGGCAGCCTCTCTTCTGCTACGTATGAGCTCTGATCTCATACCTGTCTTTAAATAAGACCCTGGCCTGACCGTGAAGGAATACCTGTCTCCGCATGTGGCTGGCATGACAAGTGTTTTGGAGCTGAGAAGCATGAGGTCAGGCCTTGAGGTTGCTGAAGTTGGGCCCCTAGACTGACCCTCCGCCAGGCCTCCGGAGAGGATTTTCATCGAGTCCTTAATCTACCTCCTCCCACAACAGCCACACCCCCAACATGGACACCTGTGGGGTGGGTTGGAAATATCCCTGGCTCTCCTGCTACCAGATAAGGAAAACTTCTCTTGCCCTTCATCACTGATAGGAGGCATGGAAGTTCATCCTTAGGGGGAGGGAAGGTGAATAGGTGCCAGGGCAGAGAAGTCCTAGGACTTGGCGAGGCAGCCATCTTTGTTCCCCAAAGTAAACCACTGTACACAGTTTCATGGGCCCTCGGGTAAGGTCAACGAGAATGGTTCTCAACAGCACTGGGGGGTCCAGACGATTAAATGGGAATCTCTAGGGGTGGGATCCAGACAGCGCTAACTTTGAGAGGCGCTGATCTAAAACAGTGTCTCATTTGGCAGTTTGGGAAGCAAGAGCCAAGAAAGAGGAAGTGACTTGCCCAAAGTTAAATGGCCAGTTGGGACAGAGCCCTGACCTGAGTGCACCTTTAAATTTATAACTCTTCCCATCATGGTTTTCCCTCTGGTTGCTTTATGAGAGAGGAACTTAATTTCAGGTACACATTAAAATTATTTGGGAAACTTTAAAAATATATGATGGTAGGCTTCCTCCTGAAATTCTGATTTGACTGCTCTGGAGTATGGCCTGGGTATACCTATTTTTTGAGGTTCCTTGAACAATTCTAATAGGTAGTCATGATGGAGAGAAGTCCTGCCTTAAAGGTGAAACTCAGAAAAAGAGAAAGAGAGGAGGAGGGAGAAAGAGAGAGAGAGAAGGGAAGAAAGTATTGCTGTGAAGGTCAGGAAAGGAAAAATATTCCTGTAGGAAGAATCTTGCAATCTGTCAAAATCAATGATGGATCTTGAAGGAGAAATGGATGTAGATACTTAGAAGTGGTAAAAAGCCTTCCCAAGGGAGGTCTGAGCAGAGTCCCACGGGAGCAGAGGCCCACAGAAAGGGCTCTGGGAGATGTAACAGCCCATATTGGACAAACAGGTCAATTGGACCAGAGCATGGGAGACCCTGAATGCCACACACAGGAGTGTGGACTGAATTGTCTAGTCCACACATCAGAGTCCCCAAGGCCCTGTTGAAACAGATCACTGGGCTGCGCTCTCACGGCTCCGATTCTGTGGTCCTGGGCTGGGGCCGGGAGCTCGCATTTCTAACAGGTGTCCAAGTGTGGCTACTGCTGGTCCCCTGCAGACACTTGACGAGCCCCTGTGCTAGGCCAAGGGAAGTCACCGAAGGTTTTGGCTCTTGGCTCACCTGGAGACTGCGTTCTAAGACAGAAACATTGGTCTGGTGCAAGGAGAGGAAACAGGAAGTCCAGAGCAGCCCGGAAGTGAATGCACGGTTTCTAGCAGAAGTAGCCTGTGAGATCCTGAGGTGTCCCGAACCTGGGGACCAACTAGATTTGGAGGAAGTAGAAACGGAGTCCAGGGTGAGTGGGTTTTGGAGTCTATAAACAGCCAAAACAATGACGGTGCAATTCCCCGAGCAGAGGAGACAGGAGGAGGGGCAGGTGTGGGGCAGCTGGAATTCAAACACGGCCCCCTGATTCAAGCTCCCTGCAAACCCATGACCTCTGACACAGGCCTAGGGCCTGCCAAAGTAAAGACGA
This sequence comes from Ursus maritimus, assembly GCF_017311325.1. NCBI lineage: Eukaryota > Metazoa > Chordata > Mammalia > Carnivora > Ursidae > Ursus > Ursus maritimus. The sequence continues at coordinate 71,106,629 of NW_024426552.1, read as the reverse complement.
CTTGGCCCTGCTCCCATAAAAGTTACTGCTTCTCCTCTAAAACTCCGACCCTCCTGGAGGCGGCGGGGGCGGGGGGGCAGAGCCAGGGTGACCCTCACCCACCACACAGAGTTTGGGGCTCGCCTCCCTTTTCGTGGGCTGGAGGAGGGGAAGCCAGCGCTGTGTCTCTTCAGGTCAAATCTGGGAGGCAAAGTCATCAAGCTTGTTAAGTACTCATGCTAAAATTCGGTTTGTTCCAACCCTCACCTTTCTTTTCTGTCTGCTTTCACGTTCACAAAATGTGTTCCCCGAAGTGGTCAGTGACTCTCAGTCTTTTTTTTTTTTTTTAAGATTTTATTTATTTATTTGACAGAGAGAGAGACAGCCAGCTAGAAAGTGAACACAGGCAGGGGAGTGGGAGAGGAAGAAGCAGACTCATAGCGGAGGAGCCCGATGTGGGGCTCGATCCCATAACGCCGGGATCACGCCCTGAGCCGAAGGCAGACCCCCAACCGCTGTGCCACCCAGGCACCCCAGTGACTCTCAGTCTTGGCCACACATCAGACTCATGTGGGGAGCTTTAAAAATGCCTTCTGCCCAGGCTGCATCCCACACCAGGTGAAACAGCACCTCTGGAGAGGGACCCAGGCCCCAGCATGTTCTCAAGCTCACTGACTGATTCAAAAGTGCAACCAGGACTGAGAACTGGGCCCTGCCGGGTGTGCAGAGGTGGCCTCCAAATAGCGTATTTATGAAAATGACACTTCCTCCCTAAGGAAATGGTTTGAATGTGTCTAGTATCACCCCACCATCTCCGGCTGCCTCTTCCCACACATGGAAACTGGTCAAAGGACAGACCGGCCTTTCTGACCCACAGGCCTGCAGTGCAGGCTCGGGGCAGAGGCTGTTTACCATGACTGTGGTTTATGGAGCTGGAGGCCATGGCCTGGAAGGGAGAGGCTTGAACGCCCAAAGTCCGAGCAGGCCTTCACTCGAGGAGGCTGGCTCAAAGCGGGGTGTGGTGGGGAGACTTGTGGGGAGGGATGTGGCAAGCTTCAGATCCAAACCCACAGGGAGGCTCTGAGGACCTGAGAAACCCCAGGGGAGGAAGAGTGGGTGTGGGCGGTGGGAGGTGTTCTGTGTGGATCTGGGCAACCCCCACGGCTGCCCTTTAGGCACAGGTGACGGTGCGGAAGCCAGGAGAGGGCCGAGGGACAGGGTCCTGGCTGCTGGTCGTCCTCCCTGACTCAGAGGCCTAGAGGCAGAGAGGGCGAGGAAGCTCATGGGGGAAGGATTAACTCTTGGGGCCACTGGGATTTGGGAGTCCTCGAAGCTTATCAATTTGGGGGGTTGGGGAAGGATCTTTAAGAATACAAAATGACAAGTATGCTACCAAGTACAGGGCCTTGGAAGGAGCCTGGGCGAATGAAGGGCCTGCCACGGACCTCTACCAGGTGCCCGTCAATCCACTCCGGTTCACATGCTGACGTGTTGTGATAGCACATTAACTTAGGTGTCTCGTTTCCAAATCCTGTCAGGCCTCCCAGCGTTGTGCCTGTGGGGCCCTGTAGGGGCTGCGATGTTTGGGACGCCTAACAGACCAGGGAGGCCAGCGGTCCATTTTATGTCTCAGGAAACAAAGAAGCGGAGAGGTATCCATGGTCAGTCACACAACACATCTGTGAGTGCACGGCGAACAAGGCCGTCCATGCCGGCCTCCACAGATGCGTGGCAGGACCTACTAAGTGTCAGGGCATGGCAAGCACCGCAGTGACCCACACATGGCCCTGGCTCTCAAAAATGACAAAACCTTACCCTCAAGGAGCTTGAACCATGGTGAGGAGGCCAACAGGGCAGGTAATTACAGTGTGAGGAGAGCAGGAAAGATGTGCGCGGGGCAGCCGCGAGCATGGGAGAGAGGGCAAGAGGTACCCACCTCAGGCAGCAAGGGCAGGCTTCCCTGAAGGGCCACAGGAGAAGGGAACTGACAGAACTTGCCTCGCCCAGGAAATTTCCAGGCAGGGAGAGTTGTTCCTGCACTGCGAAGAGCGACAGCATTGACGAAGCACCTACTGTATACCAGGCCTTGGGTACCACATTACATGTACTAAGCCAGTGAGTCGCACATCCACCCCACCAGACGGATCCCAGCATTATCCCCATTTTACAGAAAATGAGGCCCAGGGACGTTAGGAGCTTGCTCTCAATCTCACAGCTCCGTGTGGGTCTGAGTTTTAAACTCAGGAAGTCTGACTTCGGAGCCCATGTGGGCACAGAACTGTGAGGGGAGAGTCTGGAACATCCAGATGAGCTGGAAGACCTTCTGGCTCCAAGAGCAGCCTGACCAGCCTGGGGGTGGGACTGGGGTGCCGGCTTTATGCTGCAGAAAGTGTTCTAGACGTGGAGCCAAGAGACCACATCCCCACTGGCCTCCTTCATGGACTCAGGCAAATCCCTTTACTGCCCCGGGTCACACTGTCCTCCTCCAGAAAGTGGGCATCAATCATTCTTGCTCTGCTTGAGCCACCCTATTTTTGTGAAATTCAAACAGCATATGGGATATGAAAAAAGGGTTCTCAAGCATTATCGACAGTATGACGGAAGCTTTAAAATGTCTGCCCCATTAACTGACAGCCCAGAAATCAAGGGCTACACCTTTTTGGCCTAAAGTGGTTTCCTTTGCCTTGGCAACAGGCCTCACAGCTCATGCATGTCCCATTTTCTCACTTCCACAGGACCCACCAAATCCTCTCCAAAGCCCAGCCCCAGTGCCACCTCCTCCAGGAAGCCCTCCTGAGCCTTTCTTCAGATCCCAAGCTGGAAATTACCTCTTCTTCCCCTGAAGGACTGCTGGCTCTCCCAGAGTCGCATCTCTTTCTACTTTTGATGTAGCTGCAGTCAGTTATGTACCCCGTGCCCCACTGACACCCCCAGCACAAGCTGCTGCGTCTTTGTTGAAGGATGGACAAACACAGGGAGCGAGTGCATGAGGGGCTGCGGCTCCACACAGAAGCCTGGGAAGACAGCGGCCTGGACCCACTGAAAGGGCAAGAGGGCCTAGTAGCGTGAGAGGGTCAGAGGCATGGAAGGCTGAGACAGCCGTTGGGATCCGACCCTTCTCCAGAGACACCCGGAGGAGTAAAGCACACTGACAGTGAGTGCATTCACCAACAACCAGGGGTACTTACTCTCCGCCAGTTGGCTAAGTGCTTTCCTGGCATGTCTCCTTTAATCCTCACAGCAAATCTGTCCACCCCAGCACAGGGCCTAGGACAGAGATGGTGCCCAGGAAATGCGTAAAAAGAAACAACAGAAGAGGGAACCAGTCAGGGGAAGGCCAAGTGACTTGCTTCAGGCCAGACAGTCAACAGGCAGCAAAGAGGAGAGCCAGGACCCTCGGGCATTCCTACTTCACACCGCTTATCAAAGAAAAGATGACAGGCTGCGGCACTGGGAGGGAAAAGCAGGTGTGCTGCGGGAGGGGCTTTCCTCTCCACTAGTAGGAGGAGCGGGGTGCAGCCTGAAAATCCAGGAGGAGTTCCCCAGCCCCCCAACAGCCGTCCTGCCCGGCCAGCCTTCCCCAGCCTGAAAAGAGTCTAGTGCCTGTCACTGGTTCCACCCCCTCCCACGCTCCCGGAATAGGGGTGATGGTTTCAGACTCCAAGGCCAGCAGAGTCCAACACACGAGGAAGGAGGAATGGAGCTTTCCTTGCCTGAGGCTTTTCCAGATGTTTCCTTATCAGGATTTCTTCGGGAAGGATCTGGGTCATCAGCTACCTTACAGGTGCCCAGCCTGACAGAAACCCTGTTTATTAAAAGGGATGGAGCAGACGTGGGTGTTCTGGGGTTGGTCCTCGTCTCCCGTGGCTCAGCCGGTTGGGAGAGGATAAGACACGAGACAGAGAGGGTGGGAAGGTGCAAGAGAAAACCCGTGGCCTTTGCCTGGGAGAGCAGGAGTGAAGCAGATCCTGTCTGACGGATCCCAGACCCCTCCACTGCCCCTGCTGACATTTGATAAATGCTTCCTGTGAAAATGTTTACCCAGGAGGAAATGGATCATGCTTCCCCTTCCTACCACGAGGGTGGGAAGAGGGGCCGCACTGGTCCCATAAATTCCAACAGCTGTCCATGCTCACCGCCTCACCTCCCTGGGTGCCCTGGAGGGGGTGAGACAAAGGTGCCAGACACAGACAGCGCTGACAGAAGGCAGGTATGCAGCCAGGAGGCCATGTCTGTGGAAACACATCCATGTCCATTTGTCACTTTTATCTCCCATTTTTTCCTCCATTTCTTTTAAATTAAGTTGCCATCTGTCCTTGTTTTATCCAGGAAGTCCTAAAGGGATCATCAGGAGTTGGCCCCTTTTCATTTTTCCCTGCTTGGGAGGTGACGTGATGGGCGGATCTAGCAACCTGTCACGACGGATCTTAAATCTTGGAAGCAGAGGTGTCCACAGGCCTGGAAAAACCATTTGCTTCGCCAGCAGTCAGGGTCTCTTGGTTGCGGTCTCCGCGCGCTGCCGTCTCACGAGAGGCGGCTGGAGGGATTGGACAGAGGGTGAGATCAGGAGTCAGGGCAGCCAGGTCGGTCCCGGGGTCCTCACTTACCAACTCTGTGACCCGGGGCAGGTCCCCTGAGCTCCGCAAGCCTGCATTCCCTGCCCTGGGAAATGGACACCATGATCTCACCTGCAGTAGTTTCCTGTGAAGGTCAAGTAAGGGCACACGTACAAATGCTTTGAAATGGTAAAATGATGCACTGTTTGGGGGTATTTTTAAGCCAAAGAACTTGGCCAAGTTGTCCTTCTCTAAAATGGGTACGGTAGGTTGCATTCAATAATAAAAGAAAAATTGGTATTGATTTGAAAATGTTTAAACTTCCTTAAGAAATGCATATTAAGGATTCTAGAATTAAAGAAAAGGATGGCAACATTCATATGTTCCCTCTTTTTCCATTGATTTTTTTCCTCCGTTGCTTTATTGGTATCTACGAGGGAATAAAGAAAGATATATTTTTAAAAATCTGGTATTAACAATGCTTGTGAGTACCCCATTCAACCCATGAGTATAATTTATTGAGTATAAATAAAATACTATGCTACAGATAGATAAATACAGTAAATATATACATCAATAAAATAGGTACAATATTCTCTGTATCTCACTTTCCTGAACATCAGGAGAACAGAAGAGATCATGTTTGCAAAGGTGTCCAAGAGCCCGGGTCATTTTCTCTTTCACCAACATTCAAACAATCAGAAAATGAAAAACACCCCCAAACTTGTTTCATTTCTAAACAAGGATTCCCTCCGCCAACAATAGTACCCTGAGGCAAAGCACTGAAGACCAAGTTATTTTTAACATACCACATTCTCAGAGTCTAAAAGTTTTTGATACACATTTCTGGCTTAGCCGGAATATTTCTTTAACTAAAAGCACCCCAATTTCCAGCCGTAGTTGTAGAAAGTATAACTCACAGAGCACATCACGCGTAAGCCAGCAGCATACTGAAAAACCTAGATTTTTGCGGTGCACCGAATCAGAAACTCCGGGGGCTGGGACCCAGAAACCACAATTGAACACGTGCTCTAGGTTCTTCCGCATGCTAAGTTTGAAAGCCACTGATCTGGAAGGCCCGTAACGTGCTGCAGAAGACTCATGCAAACCTTCTCTCTCTGTCCTTTAGCAGCCAATCCCTAGAGCCCCCCCCAAGAGGCACTTGGGTACACCGAAATCTATTGGAGCCCAAGTCATATCACCCCAACTCCCAAGGCCTCACATCTATAGATCTGATTCTGGAAAACAGGAGATGGGAGAGGTCAAGTCCAGAACCCTGTCATGATGTGAGTTGAGACCACAGCAGAGGTCAGCAGCAGCAAGCACAGCCGATGCATGACACTGAAGTCATAAAGAGGGCCACAGTACCCTGCACGGAGGGAGGGAGGGAGGCTGCAGGTGACATCAGCAGCCAGGTTTCTAGGCAGCTGACCCAGGTCACAGAAGCAATGTAGAAGGGAGGCCCCGGGAGGAGACAAGAAGATCATGACAGACTCGGGCTGGAAGAGTTCTGATGACTTGGATACTTCGTTTTCATTAGTATATAGTTTCCTCTGAGTTTCTGGGGACAAATCTTGCACCCTGGATACCTTCGGAAGAGACCGATGTGTTCTCAGGTCCCGGGGGAACTGTGGTTAGTCCATCAGTGGACAGGATCTTGTGACTCTCCAAATGGTATTGGAATTGTGTGCGATGTGGGATATGCCCACGGGGCTGACCTCGCACTTACTCATCCAGACCGGACATACGGTAGCCCACGGAGATGGCTGGCTGCGGCTCTTCATCACCCTGCAGCTGAGCATCGGCAAATACACGAACTTGCCAGTGGGAAGCCTATGGCGCTTGCTTACAGCTTCAAGCCTGTGAGCAAGACAGTGTGGGCTGTCACCTGCATTTCTCAGGTGAGCAAACTGAGGCTCAGCGAGGTTGCAATAATTTCCAAAGTCACACAGGGTACCGTTCATAAACAGGACTCAGGGTCTCCTGGCTCAAATTTCCCTCCGCTGTAACTGTCTCTGCAAGTTTCTCGGAAACTTGTCTTCGGAGACACATCTAGAAACTTTCTTCTCGACATTTGGCATATCCGTAGAGCTCTTCCTTCTCATTAGCTGGTTACAAACATCTTTACTTAATACTTCGGCAGATGAGTGAGGGTGAGGAACCGTCTCCATCTCCCCAGGACTACTCCAGCCTGGCTCTGTGGGGAGTAAGCTGCAGATGCCCCCAGTGCTAGCTGGCTGGATAAGATGCCCTTTACTGGTTGCCCTCCCTTCCCTCTGTTCCTTACCATGCCTCTCCCTGTGCTCCCTCCTCCTCTCAAATATGCTATGGGCACTCACATCCTTGGCCCAGGGTCTGCTGCTGGTCAAACCCAAACTAAGAGCCTCGTGTTTCCTGGGAAATTGGTTAAAAGTGTATCCTTTTGACGAATGAGGAAACTAAGGCTCAAAGACGCTAAATAACTCATCTGAGGTCACAGAGAGCATGAGGTAGAGCCCAGGTCTGAAGCCACGCCCTTCTGACTCCAAGTCCACGCCTGTCCCGTCGGCACACTGAGGGAAGAGCAATAGAAGCATGCTGCTTGATCATGCTGACACAGCCTCCCCCCCACACACTCAGCCCACGTGGGAAACAAGGAAATTTCCCCCAATCAAGGCTGAAAAACAGGCTGATGACTTGGTCCCCCTCAGTTCTCACTGATTTCCTATTTGTTTAAAAATGCCTCAGCCCCGGCTCTGCCTGTGCAGTAAGGATAGAAATGATGGCGATGGGGGAGAGAACCAGCCATGTGAAAATCCTGGACTCCCACGTGAGTATAGGTGCAAGCCAAGAAATAGGAAGACACTCTTTCTGAATGTGGAAAAGCTGGTAACATGTCTCTACGTCATTTATCCCGAGCCATAGAAAATGGCTTTTGCAGCCGCACTGGCAATTTGCAAATCATTTGCATGAAGGCAGCCTGCAGCCATTGTGTCGGAATATGTGGGGTGTGCGGCCAGATGTGGACGTTTACTGACAACCAAACCGGACCCGGGAAGCTTGAAAGCCTGCCATGGCTTGGAGCTGTCCAGGAACGCAGGTGAAGTTCTGGTTCAGTTGAAACGTAACTTGATCCAAGTTTTGAGCAAAAGGGAATTCTCATGGTCAGGAGCAGATGGACGCGGTAAGTCACATGAAATCAACTGAAATGTATCAAAAGCCATTAAGTTCTTCTATTTATATCCGGTATTCTAGTTATCTATTGCTATATATCAAACCATCCCCAAATCCAGTGGATTAAAACTACCATTTCATTGTAGGTCATGATTCAGGGGCGGGGCTTGGCTGAGCGATTCGGTTGCACACGGCACCAGCCACAGCTACTCAGAGGCACGCATTCAGCCGGCAGGTGGGATGGTCTGAAGAATCGGAGATAGTTTTATTCACATGTCAAGCTCACGGGTGGCCACGGCTGGAAGGCTGGGCTCAGTGGGGGGGACTGCTGATCAGAGGGCTAAGTCCCTGGTGCACAAGGTGGAAGTGACGTGGCTTTTTATGACCCAGCTTCGGAATGTAGAGTCACTTCTACCGTACTCCCTGTCATAGCAGTCACAAACACACCCAGATTGAGGACTTAGACCCAACCCCTCAACGGTCCGTGTAGAAAAGTGCAACATTCAATTTGGATTAGAAGCAAAGAAAGGAAGTCAGAGCCTGTAGGCTCTCCCTGACTCTGCGATTGTAGAGCTATGTGGCCAGGCTGTGTGTCACTTCGGGCGTGGACAGCGAGGAAGCTGGGAAAGGGGAGAGCTGGTTGGCCAAAATCTCTGCTCTGTTGGGAGTGCTCCTGCTAAACCCCTGCTCTCCGGACAGTGCTCCCCACTTCCAGCTTTACTTGGCTAGCGAACAGCTCTGCACTTGGTGCCACAAGTCATGACTAACGAGTTGAGTGAAGGGTTTCACCTGCTCCAGGACGCTGGTCCCTTGGAACTGAGAAAAAGGGAAGAGGCCAGTGGGGAGGATTTGGCTGATTTGAGCGAAGTGCAAATCAAGCAGGAGACTCAGAAAGAGGGCGTGGTGTTGCTCACACGTGGAAGATGTGCCACTGAGATGAAGCAACACGGGGCCCTGCAGCAGAGCGGGCATCCCCCAAGGCAAGGCCACCCTGGGGGCTTCAATCCTGATGCTATTGTCTAGCCCCGGAAAAGAGAATGTCACAGAGTCTTACACATCTGCGGATCACAGCCTGGCACAGGGGTATCCTCAGAGGATGCCAGCAGAAAATAAACTCATGAATTTAATGCTTGCTTGCTTTCTCTTTCTCTTTCTTTCTCTTTTTCTTTTTTTCTTCTCTCTTCTTTCTTTCTCTTTCTTCCTTTCTCTTTTTCTTTCTTTCTTTTCCTTTCTCTTTCTCTCTTCTTTCGCTTTCTTTCTCTCTTTCTTCCTCTCTTCTTTCTCTCCCTTCCTTCTCTTTCCCTTTTCTTTCTTTCTTTTTTCCTTTCTTTTTTCTCTTTCTTTCTTTCTCTCCCTTCTTTCTTTCCCTTCCTTCCTTTTCTTTCTCTTTCTTTTTCTTTCTTTCTTTCTTTCTTTCTTTCTTTCTTTCTTTCTTTCTTT
>NW_024426552.1:71027333-71097491 GCF_017311325.1 Ursus maritimus | reverse complement strand
TTTCTTTCTTTCTTTCTTTCTTTCTTTCTTTCTTTCTTTCTTTCTTTTTTTCTCATTTACTACATCAGAGACCTAGAAGTAGCCTGCGGTAGGGGGTTGGTAATGAAAGGAAGGGAAAGAGAGGGACCTCATGCTGCTGGGAACAACTTTCTGACCTTGAACTGTGGCCTAGCCCAGTGGCCAGGAGTGGCCTAGCCCCACAGAGACACCTCAGCCATAATCTCTTAACTAGCAATGAATTTGAAATGTTTGATATGGTCCTAAATGGACTAATTATTTCCTTCCAAACTTGCATAGATTTAATAAATAGCTGGATGGATGAAATTAACATTAACTGGGAACCATGTGTTAACACATCCTAGAAGCTTCCATATAAACCGATCCACCAGTCCTTACGAAAACTCCAAGGAATAGGTACACTCATCCTTCTATTACCATGGAAGAAATCCAGAATGAATTACATGAACACCCAGATTCATCTATTTCCCAAACCCCCATGTGCCGTTGCTCAAGCTCCGAGGTGACTCTGGAGTCACCACCCTCTCCCTCCCACGGCCTGAACACCTGGAAGGTGTTCCTCCCACACCTCCACGTCTGTCCGCAGACAGGTCTCAGTAGTTCTTCATTCTCGTAGTCCTTCCATCAGTCACTCTCTGTCAGGGCTTTCATTCTCTTTTGTCCTTCATCTTTTGTCACCTGGGCTATTGTGCCAGTGTCCCGGCCAGTGTCCCTTACCCCCGTCTGGTCCACCCTCCATGCCATACCCGGAGAAAGCTGAAACACAGAGCTGAACATATAAGTCTCTTGCCCGTGTGCTTGCAATCACTCCCACAACCTACGGAAGCATTTCCAACCCTTAAGCCTGGCATTCAAGTGTCTAGGACCTCCTCCTAACCAGCATGTCCTGTATTACCTACCACTCACCCCGTTCTCCACTGTTTTGCAAACCAGAGACGCCAAAACTCTGAGCATTGTTCTGGGAGAAGAGTTCTATGTGAGATTCTGAAATTTTCTGTCTCCGTGTCAGTGGTTATCTTAAGGAAAGAGAGAGAATATCCACCTTCTTCTCAATCCTACCTCACTATTTAAATCTCCCTATTATTTACACTTGCGTTTGCAATCTCTGATGTTAAGCAGACAAATCAAGTGACAGTTTTTAACTTTTAATACAGAGTTTCTCGAACAGGGGTCCCGGGACGCTTGCTCATGGATCCTCAAATTCCTCTCTGTGTCCCAGCTGTGGATCAGATCACAAATTCCATTTTAGCCACATCCTGGTTTCATCCCCTTGATTCATATTGCCCCTTTGGCTTAGAATGCCTTTCCACAACCTCCACACCCAACCCCCAAGCTTCACGTGCATATCCCTAGGCATAGCAAGACGTAGAGCTCCAGAGGTAAAGATTCTCCAAGCTACGACGGACATGGTAGGTCATCCAGTCTATTGTACTTAGTTTATGGTTAGGAAAAGCTCGGCCCGGTGAAGAGAAATAACAAAGTGGGTCTAGAACGCAGGCCTCCTGACATACGGTGTTTTTTTTTTTCACATCTTGCAACGTGCTGATCGCTTTCTGTAAAGTTTTATCATCTATTTCTGCATTGAGTCTTGGAGCGGCTGCATGCAGAGTAAATCCTTAGCTGCCTTATAACCGTGACTGACAGAGCCAAAATAAAACGACAATAATTACCTGACATGTTCATATGTCCGAACATAATGGAATATCCTATGGGAGCGAAATACTGGAAGTATTTTGCATTTCTGCATTGGACAATGGAGGCTGCTCCAATGAACACCATTCAGGGGGTGACTGGGTGGCTCAGTCTGTTAAGCGTCTGCCTTTGGCTCAGGTCATGATGCCAGGGTCCTGGGATCGAGTCCCGCATTGGGCTCCCTGCTCTGTGGGGAGCCTGCTTCTCCCTAGCCCTCTGCCTGCTGCTCTGCTTCTGTCTCCCTCTGTCAAATAAATAAATAACATCTTAAAAAAAAAAAAAAACCCACCATTCAGATCCATCCACTCCTGAGAAGCCCAAAATTATATCCTGATTTACTGAATCTGCTATAAAGTTCCAAAATCATAGGCTGGAAGCCAGGACACCTGAGTTCCAGTCTTTCTTCTACCAACTGACCATGAGGTCTTGGGAAAATCACTTCTCACTAAACCTCTGTCTGTTCATCTGTAAAATGAGGCATTTGAACCAACTCATCTTCTCTGAAGTAAATCCCTTGCCGCTCTAAAATTCTACAATTTCATGAAAACACTAAATCCATTCATATTCTTGGTGTCAAAGAAAAAGAAAGGGAAAACTAGGACTTATTAACACTTCTTATTTTATGCTTCATTCCTTATTTCATGCATTATGGTACATGCTTTGTGATCTGTTACAGATTTTAGTTATCACAACTAACTTTTACAGCAAATATCGATATGTTCTGTTTCTACCCTTTAGGGAAACTGCAGTTTTATTAGCTTGAGCAGGCTTCAACTTCTAGTCTTGGTAGAATTACAACCACTTTCGGACATTGGGAAATAGGCAGTGTAAAACTGTGATTCCCAAGAGAAAGGATCAATGAGCTGAGCCTTAAAATAACCCTGATTTCTGCGGGGAGGCAATTTCCATCTGGAAATCACAAGCATAGTCTGGCAGCTTCACTAAGGAGGGGAGACAGAGGCCAGAGACTGGAGAAGCTGAGGTGGCCAGGAGTTGAGAATAACACTTCCAGGAAGGAGAAGAGATACACAGAAAAAGAACATATCTGCTGAGATAGCCTCTTGAGTCTGCTGAGTATTAGGTCATGTGTGTATAATGTGAAATTCCACAAGGCCAGGCCAAAGAAATGACCAGAGAGTAGTAAGCTGAAAAACCCAAACCTCTCACAGGGTGTGGAAATGGTGGTGTACCAACCAGCCGAAGGGGAGAGTCCTGGGTGACACCGGGAGCATTCGATGAAGAGCCCAGAGGAGTCATCCTTGAGAAAAGTGGTTGAACCATTCTTGGAGTGAACATTACTCTGGACCCTGCATAGCAAAGCTTAAAGACAAGGCTCAAAGGGATTAAACTATTTCACGAGTAAATTAACCGACTGCCAAAACAAAGTCTAACACTCTTTAAAAGAAGATAGCAGAGTCCAGATACTTAACAATATAGCTACACAACGTCTACCATGTCATAAACAAAATCATTAGACATATAAGGAAGCAAGAAAATGTTCACCCATAACCAAGAGAAAAATAAGTCTATAAAAACAGACCAATAAGTGCAAAGATGATGTACAGGTATTTAAGTAACTAAACAAGACCCAACGAAGAGTCAGTTGAGAATCCAAATTCAAACCCAGGTCTCCCCACACTTTCACATAGTACTCTTTCCCTGCATGTCCTCGCCAGTCTTTCGGCATCTGTGGCAATTTATAAGGTTTCACCATGACAAGCCCAAAGCAATTTTCCTAGACTTCCAGTCTTCACTTGAGTTAGAATCTCTCAGAAGCTCGCAAAGGTAAATACAGAGACGAAGTCTGTGAAGGCCAGTCTCTGATCAGGGACCAGCACAGGACGTCTTCGTGGACAAATTTCAACAACACCGCAACAGGGCTCTCTTGTCTCTCCGCCAATCCCTACCATGGCACTTGCCCTGGAAATCCCCATAGCCACTCCTAGGTCACGACACTGGCCAGAGGAGCTCTGCACTAGGGGCTGTGGCGCAGGGGAACACAGGAAACAGTGTCTGAACAGTGGGGGCCCATGCTGGGGAATGAGCCCTCAACTTCAGCCCTGAGTCGGCAAAAACTTAAACAAGAGGTCAAGGGGAACACAAAAAGAGTCACAGGCCGCTGTCAGCCTGCAAAAAGGTGCCCGCACGCCTCACTCCGATGTTGGGGTTGTAGTCACGTGTGTGCTGCCTACAAGTGGTTGTGAGAAAATGGCTCAGGGAATAGAGACACAGGGTCACCTCCCAGGCTGGGGGTGCAGTTTTGCTCCCTGCAATTTACTACATAAGTTGTTACCAAAGCAAATATCAAAGCCCTGCAATTTGCTAATTACAGGCGGGATCCTGGGCTTGTGGGCCCAATTAACCACTTGTTCCTCATTTTCTGTGTGTGACCCGCCGGCTGCACCCACAATTACCCACTTGTCTTTTAACTACCCTGAGAGCTGGCTGACTCACCTCCAATTCACTCCCACTATCACCTCCAGATGGCCTTTGGTATCTTTTTGCTTTCCAGGTGCCCCCCTCCCCCGCCACCTATTACCTCTCTCTGCATCAAAGGCCAATGTCTGGTCTCCCCTTGTTGGGGCTCTTACGAGATTTCCTGGTCTTTTTTTTTTTTTTTTAAAGATTTTATTTATTTATTTGACAGAGATAGAGACAGCCAGCGAGAGAGGGAACACAAGCAGGGGGAGTGGGAGAGGAAGAAGCAGGCTCACAGCAGAGGAGCCTGATGTGGGGCTCGATCCCAGAACGCCGGGATCACGCCCTGAGCCGAAGGCAGACGCTTAACCGCTGTGCCACCCAGGCGCCCCGAGATTTCCTGGTCTTGCTCCTTGCCTAGGCTCGGAGCCTACAAGGCAGGGAGCAGCTCCCATGGTCTGGGCATCTTGCGTGTATCACCCAAGGAAGCTCAGGAGACTCTGGCCACATTCGGCCTCTGCCCCCAGACACAGAAGAAGTAAAAACAATTATAGTTTCTCTGGAACCGGCCTCCTGCCAGAGCTCCTGCCCACGCTCTCTCTCCATCAAGGCATCCCTGGCTCTGTGCCTCAGTCAGGCCAGAGCTGGCTCCAAGGACACCCGGTGCCAGTCCTAGGGAAGGAGGTCCCAGCAGTTACCACAGCAGTTCTCCAGGGAGACACAGGTCAGAGAAGGAGAATGACTTTCTCGTGATCTGCTGCTTCCTCGGGCAGGCTACCTGGCAAGCAAAAATTTCCAGTAACCTTGTCGATGATTTACCACGTCAATGGTTCCTTTCTTTGTGCCACGGACACTTTTGAAAATCTGATGAACGTTCTGGACCCTCTCCAACACAAAATGCTCGTATTCATTCAACCATTCATTCAATCATTCATTCATTTAATCATTCAACAACGATGCGGCACCGCCGTGCTGGGCACTGTCGCAGGGATTAAGGAAACATCAGTGAGCAAAAAGAGACAGAAATTCCTCCTCTCGTGGAGCTCACATTCTTTTTTTTTTTTTTTTTAAGATTTTATTTATTTATGTGACAGAGACAGCCAGCGAGAGAGGGAACACAAGCAGGGGAAGTGGGAGAGGAAGAAGCAGGCTCCCAGCAGAGGAGCCCCATGTGGGACTCGATCCCCGAACGCCAGGATCACGCCCTGAGCCGAAGGCAGACGCTTAATGACTGCGCCACCCAGGCGCCCCGGAGCTCACATTCTAGCAGGAAAAGATGGGCAGTAAGGAATAAATGTAATAAGTGAAGAGACAACTTGCTTGAAAACGAACGCTATGGGGAAAGAGCAATTTCAGTGGGAAAGAGAGAGATCGAAGGGGAAGAGCCTGCATTTTGAAATAGGGTGTGCCAAGCTGTCCTCACTGAGACGTGAAATGTTAGCAAAGAACCGAAGCAGGTGAGAGGTTTGCCTGGTGGGCACGTGGAGCAAGAGCGTAGCACAGGGCAAGGCCAGGCTTGTGCGTCTGAGTGTGGCTAGCCCAGAGAGAGGGAGAGGGAGGCAGGCTCAGTGGAGAGGAGGCCAGGGGCCTCGTGGGGGCGGGGAGGGGGGTGGCAGATACCACATGGGGCCTTGTGGGGCCACGAGGACTTCGACTTCTACTCGGAGGTCCATCAGGAGCCATTAGCGGGATGTGAACAAAGGGGTAACATGTTCCAACTAAGACCCTGAAATGTCTCTGGCTGTCGTAGGGAAGCAAATGGCCCAGGACGAGATAATGACAGCTTGGGCCGGCGGTGACGGTGGAGCCTGGGGGAAGGCTGAGTCAAGAGGATTTCCTGAGTAGCTGTGGTGTGTGCGAGGAAGACATGCATACACAATTTTACACTTTACGTATTACCATCCAGTGGTTTACCGGTCACCTAAATCCATCCATAGATGCAGGCAAAGGGCCCCTTATTAAAGGATAAAGGGAAGCGGTGACCCCAAAGAAGGAGGGAAAGCGGTGACCCCAGTGCAGAGGGAGGGCCTTAGCTGCATCTAGAAGTTTCACTTCTTTTAAAGAATATATAAGAAGATAGTTAAGGCAAATACGGTAAAACATTAACATCTGGCAATCTGAGTAGTGGAACGGTGCGCATCTATTATAAGATTTTCTGTATGTTTAAAATAATGCATAATTTTGACAAGAACTGCTCATCTCAGGGTTTTCCAGAAAGCCTCCTGCTGGCTTTGTCAGTGCTGCCAGGGGAAATCAGCACAATTAATTCTGCTAGTGATTCTGGCTGTGGCTTCTGGCTGGGCCTCCTTCTCTTCCCTAACTTATTTTCCTCCCTTCCTTCCACTGGCTCAGAGTCAGGGACTAATACACACGGCCACGCCACACGGACGAGAGTCCAGAAGAGGAAGAGGACAACGATCACTGGACAGACTGCAGAAGGCCTCCTGGCAGAGGCAGCCTTTCGGGAGAATCCGGGACAACGGGCAGGTTGGGACTTGCAGAGAAGAGGGAGCCTTTCCAGCTGGGGGCTGCTTCCGGAACAGAGGCACACGGTGGGGCGAGCATTGGACCCAGGCGCCTACTCTGCTATGACCCATTTTAAGGACAGCAAGCCGATTTCTTGATTTCTTCTTCCGGGTACTGAGTTAGAAAGAAAAGGTCAAATGGAAGGTGTTTCCAGAGCCCTGAGGTCACCCCAGGGGGGCCAACAGGGCCCAGGGTGGAAAACCATGAATGCGGATCTGCAGTAAGCCGAACGTGCAGATCAGGTGGCCTCAGGGCCCCAGGGTGGAAGGCCACCGCGCTGGGCCGAGTGCGTGCCGAACTGGGAGGGGGTGGGGAGCCTCTTCGGGAGCAGGAGGCCAGCAGGCTCCCCAGCCAGCTCTGCGTCAGCCACCTCAGGCCATGGCCCTCAGACAGCGAATTCCTCGCAATCTACAGACCTGTCACCGAGCCTGGGGGAAGGTCCCCTGCTGCCCACATTCTGCAGAAACTTGCCATGTCACAAGTCCTGATTAGGTGCCAAGAAAACAATTTCCCAGGCCACAGTTTTAACAAGACCAGGCTTCCTAATGACTAGTTTTCTCCTAATTAAATAAAAAGAGGGAGAGAAACCCGTGATTACCCCACCTTATAACACCACCTTCCATTTATGTGCGTCTCTCTTCAGAGGAGCTCAAAGTGCTTTGTATATTATTGTATATTTTTCCCTCGTAATGTCCTTGACATTCCTAGGGTGGTTATTATCATACCATTTTACAGCTGGGAAAGGGGACGTGGTTGACATTAAGCACAATGTCCAAGCACCCTCGCTGGCTATGGTCACTATTTTGAAGCTCTTACAAGAAACTTGTTCAGAGTTGAAAATCAAGTCATCCCCCCGGCAGATAAACTAGGCTAAACCAACACCAAAGAATAGTCACCTACTACAAATAGTCATTACAATAGTCATTAACACCATTTAATTCTCACAACCCTCCTATAAAACAGATGGGATTACACCAGTCTTCCATTTGAGGACAGTGAGATTCGGAGAGGTCAAGTGAGCGACCTAGAGCTGCACAGGAATCAGAATCGTGGCAAAAGCAGAAGCCCCTATTTATTAAGCACTTACCATGTGCCAGACATTTTACATTGATTCACTCCTTTTAATTCTTCTAACAACCATCCGGAGGGACTATGAGCATTATCACCATTTTGCCGACGACAAGACCGAAGCCCGGGGAAGTTAAGGAACTTGCCCCAGGTCACACAGCAAGTCAGTGGCAGAGCCATATAGGAACCCACCAAAGTGGTGCACCTGCTGGTTTCTCCATCTGAAGGAATCCTATACGCTGTGGGTTCGCCTGGGAACACCCAGACACAGTCCAGGTGAGCCAGGCATAGTCCCAGGACTGCTCTGTGCCCTCATCAAGGTCTTCTGAAGGCAGGTGCGGTCGCCCCTTCTGTCCGTTGCTCCTAGTCAGGCCCCTGGCTGTATGGGTAAGGTACAGGGAGAGGGGGACGTGAGGGAAAGGCTTGTTCTGCCTGACTGAAGGCAAATGTGCTGGGTACTTTGGCTGGTATAATGGAAACAATGGGGCTGTTCGCACAAAGGTGGTGAAATCCACAAGTAAGAATTAGCCGGGAGAGACACCTCAGTCAGTGGGAGGTGAGCCTGCTGCGGGCTGTGTACGGGGGAAGCAGTGCATTTAGCTCTTCTGCACCCCAGAGAAATGAGCCCCCAAACTGGCCTAGAACCTTGGGTTTTTTTCTCCCTGCCTTCTCCCCAAAAGCATCCTCTGGGACCCCTTCCGCTCCCCATACCTCCTTTCCAGGAGGGGGATGTCCTGCATGGGGCAAGACTTGACTCCTTCACGGTCTAGCCAACCTTGGCTATCAATAAATTGGCCTGCCGGACTTCAGAGTGAGCGCCTGGCATACTTCCTGGGCGTGAAGGTGCCACCCGGCCCCTCCCCGGACTCTCAGGGAAGGCCCTAGCGGGGCTGCCAGGTGGCATGTCCTCTCAAACCTCTCTCTTTTCCTTTCAGACCGTAGCCGACTGACTACAATCCTCACCTCCTGTCCCTGCCTGTCTGTATCCCTTTCCAGTAGGTCCAACTGACAGGGAGCCCTCCCTGACAGGGACGGGACAGCGTTACCCCACTGCCACCTGTCCAAAACACCATTCCTAGTGAGGGTTGGCTACACCACCCCATTTGTCCCCAGCTCTTTCTGACCAAATCAGAACACTGAGGAAGGTCCTGACTTGCCCTGACTTCCAAACTTTCCAGAGCTTGTCTCTCCGCCTCATTGACATCTGATGCGCTCGGAGAGGAATTCAAGAGCACAGCACCTTTCATCTGTTGAGCACAGCGGGTTGTTACCAGCACAGGCCCTGGGGCAATCATTGAAACTCCGCCCTACCATTTACTAGCTGTGTGACCCTGATCAAGTTGCTGAACCTCTCTGTGCCTCTGCCTCTTCTGAGGTCTGTAAAGCAGGGACGGGAAGAATTCCTATTTCACAGGTTTCAGACCGGTGTTGCGAGGATGAAATGAGTCACTGTATTAAAATGCTTAGCACAGTACTGGGTGTTTACCCCAAAGATACAGACGTAGTGAAGAGAAGGACCATATGCACCCCAATGTTCATAGCAGCAATGTCCACAATAGCTAAATCGTGGAAGGAGCCGAGATGCCCTGCAACAGATGACTGGATTAAGAAGTTGTGGTCCATATATACAATGGAATATTACTCAGCAATCAGAAAGAACGAGTTCTCAACATTTGCTACAACATGGACGGCACTGGAGGAGATAATGCTTAGTGAAATAAGTCAAGCAGAGAAAGACAACTATCATATGATTTCTCTCATCTATGGAACATAAGAACTAGAATGATCAGTAGGGGAAGAAAGGGATAAAGAAAGGGGGGGTAATCAGAAGGGGGAATGAAACATGAGAGACTATGGACTATGAGAAACAAACTGAGGGCTACAGAGGGGAGGGGGGTGGGGGAATGGGATAGACCGGTGATGGGTAGTAAGGAGGGCACATATTGCATGGTGCACTGGGTGTTATACACAACTAATGAATCATCGAGCCTTACATCGAAAACCGGGGATGTACTGTATGGTGACTAACATAATATAATAAAAAATCAGTATTAAAAAAATAAAATAAAATAAAATAAAATGCTTAGCACAGAATAGGCAATCCATGTCAGCTCCTATGACATGGCCTTGAAACTTCTTCCCGGAAAAGAATCTACCATTTTTCTGTCCCCACCATCTTTGCACCCCCATAACTCCACCCAGGTAGAGGCAGCTTAGTATCACGAAAACTTGTATCAGCCTGGGCAGGGCGAGCTCGTCTTGCAGGAGTTTAAATATTCTCAGCCTTTGCGGACCCCCTAATGGCTGCAGAAAAGGGGAAAAGAAACGAAAGAAGAACAGAAACAGCAAGGTGCCCCCCGCCCCTCTGAAGGCTGATGATGCATCCGGCTCCCCCGCGTCTCCCTGCAGATGCATTGGCTGCTTCCGGCCCGGCCCCGGCCCCGCCACCCACGGGAGGTTCCCCTGCAGATGTTCAGACGCTTCAGAAACGTAAAACCAGGGCAGTCGAGCCCGTGAGTTCCCAGAGCGTCTCAGGCACGCGGCATCGCTCCCCACCGGCAGCGCCTTAAATACCAGAGGACTTGCCAAAGATGGAGCTGTTTTGTTGGGAGCTCGGGTTTCTCCCGCCGCGAGGCTGAGCGGTGGCGCAGCTGCTCCGAGGTCACGCCCGAGACACGTCCGCACACGCCCGGGCTGGGGGGGTGGGGGCGGGGGACGCGGGGGCGCGCCGCCTGCTCCAGGGACCTGCTGCGTCTCGGTCCCCAGCTCCGTTTCCCAACTAAGCGGCCGGGGAGCAGGCTTCCCTCTCCCCACCGAAGACAGTATTTTTTGCAAAACAAAAGGGATGCAAAAGCAAAGCAGAAAGACCCTAAGGGAAGAGAGATGCTGCTTTTCAGCGCCAATTGTGAGCTTTTTTGGTTTTTCAGTTGTTCTGGAATTCAGTCTGTATTGGATCTGAAAGGTGTTTTTCCATAGATGGCTGAAAGAGAAGAACTTAAATATACCCTAGGAAACCTAAAGTCCTGGAACCCTGAAAAGTTAGTCTTCCTTCTGTATGACTTAAAATATTTGCGTGTGAATGCTTAGAGCCCTCTGCGTATGATCAAAACAGAGGCACCGAACAGTTTAACCACCTGTGTTTCCCTTGGATTGCATATTTTCCAGGGTAAACAAGAAAACGCAGATTGGAAATCCATTCATTCCTGTCCAAGAAGCCTTCAGTTGGCATCTATTTTTGTTTTCAATCAATGGAAACCAAAACCAACCTTTGCAAGATTAAGACACTTCACGCAAAGAAACTTCAGGACATCTTTCATCCCCTCCGAAGCGGTTTCTACAAGAAAGGCCAAGATTTTTTTTTTATGCACTTAATTATCATTACCATGTAATTTACTGAGCAGTTACTATGGCACCAAAGTACACGCTTGACCCGTCACCTCGCTTGTGACCATATTGGGAAGTAGTTATTCTTCATTTCTGTTTTACAGAGGAGAAGACAGGCTCAGGGAGCACACGCAGCAGCTAATAAGTGATGAAAACTTTATGTGCCTTCTGCTCAGGTCTGAGAGCTGCAGAGCTGTGCTCCTGCCGCCTCCGAAAACCAGTTCGTGTTTGAAGAGTTCCAAGGCAATGGACGGTCAGGAGGAACACAGAGGGGTATCTGATCTTTTCTCTTCATTTTCAACGTAACTTTTAGAGGGAGGGGCACACAGTGAAAGGCACTGATTTCAAGAACCGCTTACCATCCCGCCATCCAACCTTAATACGCCTCTGAGCCTCGGTCCCCCTCTCTAAAATGGGACGTTATCTCTAAAGTCCCATCTAGCTCGGACATCTGAAGATCTATCCTAACTTTCAAAACTCGGACTCTTCAGCTTCTTACTGAATGTGGCGTGATATTAATCACTACTTTCCTAATTCCCTGGTTTCATTTACCTAACGCTGTGGTTCTCAACACCGGCTGCACGTTAAAATCTTCTGGAGGAGATTTTAAAATACAGATGCTCGGGCCACACCCCCAGAGATCCTGATTTCGTTGGCCTGCACCGTGGCTGCCGGCATCAGTGTTTCCCGAAGCTCGCAGGTGACCCGTGCGGCCAGGACTCACTATTGATCAAACCTAGTGAACTACTTCGATTTCATCCACCCCAGTTGTGCTTTTATAAATGTACTTGCTGTAACTGGAATTCCTTTTTTATAAAATCCAGTAACACTAGTGCTACCAGAGTCAAGCTCAAAACAGATGTGAACTTTTTACTTTATTCGTGTAATTTGCCTAAATAAGTGAAGGCATCTCAACGAAACTTCAAAATGCTCCAAGAGAGTGTGTGTGTGTGTGTGTGTGTGCGTGTGCGTGTGGTGGTTGCTGTCGTCGAGATAACAGATGATTTTTTTTCTTCAGGAATAAAGATAGAAGAGTGTTATAATAACCAGAAGGTTCTAGGTCAATCAGGTCCAATAATTGATTGGCCAGCTGAAAGAAATTGCATGAAATATTTATTTAACCCAAGGGTAATACCTGTTCTTTGCAAGCAGCCTGTTTTAGACCTGGCCTAAGAGAGGGCCTGAGCTGGAGCTGGTAGAAGCAGGGAAGTCTGCATTTGGGGACAGCGTGGAGCCATTCGAATCCCAAAAGGCCCTAGGCTGTTTTATGTATTCTCTGTCTCTCCATTTGCCATCGATTACAGAGAGGCAAACTTCTCAAAGTGCTCCATCGAAATGTGACCCAATGACATAAGTGGACCCAGGGAAAGTCCACACGTGCTCTTAAGTCAAAAAAAGATTTACTCTTTCTTTCTGGAAAGATCTACTAATTTCGTAGTATACAGAAGAACTCGAGAGAGTCTGTTTCGTTAAAAAAAAATAACCTGTTACAGTTTGTTCATTAAACTTAACCTTCTCTCTTGCTATTTTGCATGAACCTATGAGACCCACCAGGCCACCACCACATCTCACACACACACACACACACACACACACACAAATGGAAATGTAGTCTTTTCACTTAATCTCTGGTGACACAATTCAGGTGGATGAAATACTAGTAGTTGCTGTTAGTTGATATTGTGGCCAGAACAGTGATTTCTCCAAACATCTATGGTGGGACTGACATTCAAACAGGAACATCGGGTGGTTCTGTGGACCTCTGGCCTTTACCTGTCACTTGTAAACAATCTCAACCATACAAAATGGACACAAGATTCTACTTAATGTAAAAATGCGTGAAATCACCTTACATGTTAAACTGCTGTCTTTCCCCGTTGGCAGTAGAAAGACTAATATTTCTGTCCAGGGAATGGTTTTTGATCTTGCCTTCCAGCTACAGTATTTACGTTCCAGTAACGTTCATCTGGATCAGTTGGTAGTCACATGAATGAATGTGCAGCCCAAGATCATGTTCTTAAATACAGTTATCATCCAAACAATGGGGGGGGGGCGTGTCTGTTCTAATGCTCTAAAGATGAAAATCCCGGAAAGATGCAGAAATGTTCCCTAATGTAAACTTCTGTCATAAACTCTGGGTCAAAAAAAAAAAAATTGTTTCAGGACTAGAGCAAGACAGGAACAAACTGATTAAAGCTTGCTTAGGTGAGGAAACTGAGAAAACATCTTGTCAACCCAGACACACTGTCCGAAATAGATGAAAGATGGGTCTGTGCTTTAAAAAATTAAAATTAGGGCGCCTGGGTGGCTCAGATGGTTGGGTGTCTGCCTTTAGCTCGGGTTGTGATCCCGGGGTCCTGGGATTGAGTCCCGCATTGGGCTCCCTGCTACGTGGGGGCCCTGCTTCTCCCTCTGCCTCTGCCTCCCTCTCTCTCTCTCTGTCTCTCATGAATAAATGAATAAAATCTTAAAAAAAATAAAATTAAATTAAAAATTAAAATTAAAAAAAATCAGTTTAGGTAAGAAAAAGGGACTTTGAAGTATCAGGGAAGTTGCTGCTTCTTGTGTGAATGACAGAGATCAGATCAGAATGGCTGACCTTGAAAAAGAAACTAATAGCACAGTTTCCAAAGGAGGAAATGATTTTTTTTTTTTAATCTCTTTTACCTGTAATGGTATGTAGTCTGAGTCTGGGGACAGAAGCTGCCTCATAAAAAAATGTGTTTCATTTCTATTTAATCCAATAAACATTTATCGAGCTCTTACTTTGGAGCAGGCACTGGGCTAAGCACAGAGATGCCAAGATGAGTAAAACTCCATTCGGTTCCTCAAGAGGCTCGCCCTCAGCTGACGTTGCTTACAGTGGACATTCACGTAAGGTGTTAGTATGGCCACGGGTTTACAGCTGAGAGATCCAGCTGTTCACATCTCAAGGCTTGGAGGAATGACTTGAACATGCCAGCAGGGCGATCCTCAGTGTCAGCCAACAGAAGTTCCCTCAGAGCCAGCCCTGGGCAGGAGCTCATGGGAGCCCCGTATGAGTAAAGTCAGGATCCTCGCCTTCCAGAGACTCTCACCCAAGTTTCCAGATAAAAAGGAAAGCTAGATGAGTAACTTCAATGATAACTCATTGCAGGCAGGTAAGGACTGCTTGCTAAGTGGTTCTTCCCAAGAGAAACTGGACAGAGACTTCTGAAATGCTCTGGAAGAATAATGTTGTAAAGTACAATAGGTTAAAACACTGGAACGACACGTTAGCCTTGGCGACCACTTAGTTAATGGCTTTCCTTCAGCACATTGGGCTAAGAGAAGATATTAACTGGTAGCTTCTCTGTGTCTGTCACAGACATTGAACCCTCCGCAGAGAAGAAGCTTTAGGAGACATCAATGTGCAAGTCAATGGGCTTTTCAGGGAAAGCAATTCAACGAACCACCTCCAGACAAGAGTTGGAGCAAAAAGTATCACTGAAGGACACGTTACATCATGCCAGCTGTGCAAGCTGCTCCTTCAGCCATTCCCTCCCCTTCCCCAAACATCTGGGCCCAGATGGCTGTACCAGTATCCCAATTCTCCAGGCCCCTGGGCTCTCTCCCTGGATCTGACATCCCAGCCAGTACAGTTTGGAGCTGCTCTCTAGTGGGGTCATGACCTTACCGATTAGTCTGTGAGACCCTGACACTGGAGATCAGTCTCCTCTCCCCTCCCCCACCTCCCCGCTCCTGTCCTAGGGCTTGCGTCTGATATGCCAGAACATGGCCTGGCGGGAAGGGGAAGCCTTATACTTGAACTAGAAGACCTGGAGACTATGCCCAGTACAATCACTGACTAGCTATTGACCCCAGAAAAGTAACTTTTTCTGTCTAGATTTTAGTGTCCCCATCTATAAAGTGAAGAGGACAGGCTATACATTGCTTGAGGCCTGCCCCTAAGACTATGATCCTGTGTTTTCTAGCAAATGCCAAAGCTCTCTCTCTCTCTCCGCCTCTCTCCACACACGCACACTCATACACACCACCTCCCACCTCACTTTTCCTATTTTTTTTTTAAGATTTATTTATTCATGTGATGGGGCACCTGGGTGGCTTGGTCAGGTAAGCGTCTGCCTTCGGCTCAGGTCATGATCCCAGGGTCCTGGGATCGAGCACCGCATCGGGCTCCCTGCTCAGAGGGAAGCCTGCTTCTCCCTCTCCTCCCCACTTGTGCTCTCTCTCTCGCTTTCAAATGAATTAATAAAATCTTTTTTATTAATTCATTTGAAAGCGACAGAGCGCGTGTATACAAGCAGGGGCGGGGGGAGGGTAAGGGGCAAAGGGAGAGGGAAAAGCAGATTCCCCACTGAGCGGGGAGCCCCAAGGGGCTCCATCCCAGGACCCTGAGATCACGGCCTGAGCCAAAGGCAGACGCTTAACGACTGAGCCACCCAGGCACCCCCGCTTTTCATTTCTTAAATAAGACAAACACACAACCTCAAATACACAAACCTCACATGACCATCGTTAGGCCTCCCCAGATGACTGCTCTGAAGACTGGCATTTTATCCTAAGAACATCAACGCGACATTGACCCCAACTCCCACTGAATACAAAACACATGCGGCCCAAGTCTTCACGGGACAGCTTCCCGTGCAACTCTGCATAGAACGGGGCGGTTCTACAGGAACCCGCCACGTGGGGCCCGTTCACAGAAGCAGGCTCTCCGGCCCTCTCAGCACCTAGTAAATCCTCTCCCGTCTACAGGAGCCAGCCGCCCCCTCCCTTAGGTGCCTCCTGCACAGCTGTAGAGGCGAGTGGGAGGCAGGAAGGGAGCGGCTGAAGTCCCAGAAGAAGAGCAAGGGGAAGAGCTGAGAAAAGAGGAGGGCGAGGGGGAGGGGGGCCGCATTCCTGACACCGGTGAAAATCCGCCAGCATTCATCTGCCCTGGGCTTCCAGAGCCTCAGCCTCCTCGAGTTAGAGCCGTGGGTTAGTCCCCTGAGCCTCTGCCACTGGCCTGCCCTCTCCTGCTCTCTCCCCTTTTAGGTGGCCCTGAAAAGAATGTCCCTTGCAATCTCTCTCCAGCTGTTTGATCTTTTTAAGTATCTCTCACTTGTCTGCGGCATATGCTCCAACCAAAAAATAGATCTTGGGTATTCAGGATGGAAAAGGATCTTAAATGGCAAAAGCCAGCCTCGTGCCAAGGGTGTGGGCAGCCCCTAGATATCTCTGATGACCAGATGTCCTGGATTTGCTAGGATGGTCTTAATTTAAAACATTCTAGTCTCTTGTCCCCAGAAGTGCCTTCACACTTGTCAGACCATGTGTCCCTGTTTGGGGTTTGGAAAATATAGTTACCACGTGGATACCTGATATCCAAGTGTCAAACAGACCCAGCGTTGGCGTCATGGGGGTGGAAAGAGGACAGATATTGGAGCCAGATGGATCTTGGGTCAACCAGCTCTGCCACTTACGCTCTGTGAGACTCTAGGCAGCTCTTATTATTCTTTCTAAGTCTCAGTTTCTTCGTCTAGAAAATGATGAGTTTGCCTATAAGTCAGAGCCATGGATTTTGACTTATCAGAAAAACCCGGCTCACAGACACTTAATATCTTCCAGATGTTTCTATCTGTCCTGTCATATTGTTTGGATTTTGGTCAGATCTAGCGTGCTACTATTTAAAGCACTGACTGAAATGCACAGCTCAGGGTGCCATCTCGAACAGCTATGATAACAGCCACTGAAATAGCCCAGCACATATACAAGGCCCTTCTTTCTTCTTGCCCATCATTCCAGATCCTCCTCACTCCTCAAGATTGGTTCAAACTAACAGGTCCATGTAGGCATCTCCTGCCCCAGCCGGGGCGGGGGGGGGGGGTATCTGCATCAACGAGGCAGGCTCCAGCTGCTTTGGCCTCCGCTCTCTCCTCCCTCTGGTCACCAGTCTCCAGCCCAGCATGCGGACCCTGCCATGGGCCCTTCTCCCCACCTGCTGCTCTGACACCAAGGTAGACAACGGAAGGTGGGTCCCCTGTGGACCCAGCCAAGCGCCATAGCTAAGTCTGGCATCCCACTAACCTGCTGTTGACCTTACTGTGGTCCCTAGGCCTTTCTCAGCCTCAATGTCCTCATGTGAAAACTGGCATGAGGTTTCCTCAATCTTTTCCCCTTGAGAAGCTTTGAAAGCCTTCTTATGGCCACATCATTTCCCACACGTTTCTCCTCCGTCCCCGCACCTTTGCCGGCTCCTATTTCCAGGCACGTCAGGCACAAACTCATCCTTCAAAGGCCTCCATCACCTGGCCATACCCTGAGCTTCTCAAACTTCCGTCCCACCCAGCACACGCTTTCGGTACGAGCCATGTTAGGCTCCCCACTGCTCACTCACCCCTGCCTCTGCACCTGGGCCCAAGCTCTTCCCTTCACCAGGCTGCCTTCTGCCCGCCCATACACAGACGTCACTTTCTAGACAGAGTCACCCTTACCCCACTGCTATGAACTGAAGTGTGTCCCCCAAAATTCATACGTTGACACCCTGACTCCCCTAACATGAAGTGCGTTTAGGGACAGGCCCTTTCAGGAAGCAGTTAAGGTTAACTGAGGTTGTAACGGTGCCACGCTAATCCGACAGCACTAGTGTCCTTGTAAGAAAAGACACTTGAGCGCTGTGCCTCTCTCCCTCTCTCCCCCACCCCAGCCATATGAGGACGCAGCAAGAAGGCAGCGGCTGTAAGACAAGAAGAG
The DNA here is from genome assembly GCF_017311325.1 of Ursus maritimus. Taxonomy (NCBI): domain Eukaryota; kingdom Metazoa; phylum Chordata; class Mammalia; order Carnivora; family Ursidae; genus Ursus; species Ursus maritimus. The sequence goes on along the minus strand of NW_024426552.1, from coordinate 71,079,671 downwards.
CACTCTCACCAAAAAAATAAATGAACCATGACCTTGATCTTGGCCTTCCCAGCCTCCAGAAGGAACTGTGAGAAAATCAGCCTCTGTCTTTAAGCCACCCGTCTACGGTAGTCTGTTATGGCAGCCTGAACTCGCTGATAACACCCACCGTCACTGCTCTCCCCTTCCTCTGAGCCTTGTGTCACTTGTCACCTGCCCCCACGTGCTAGCACTAAATGAGTGACACTGTGTCTTGCTGACTCCGTATTTCCCCTACGTGTGCCCATTTTGCTCCTCCGATAAGGAAAAACAAAAACTCTTTGCAGGGAGGAGTGTGACGGTCGTGATCACCCAAAGGCCCGCACAAAGCATTGCATACAGCAGATGCTCAAGACATGCGTAGCTGGTAAAAAGTCGCACACGGATGGAGGAAGAGCAGCAATCCTGAGGGGACAGAAGTCTTTTAGGCCGTGGCATGCCTTTAGTGGCACCCACTTACCTCCCCCAGACATTTGCTTCTCTATGGCCAATCTTGGCTTTGTCACCATGGCCCACGGGAGGGCACTGGGAAGGGGCAAGGGCACAAAAGATGGTTCACACTAATAAAACAGGGAACTTCCCCCAACCAGCAGGCTAGCTACCGAAGAGACGGGTGTGTCATACTGAATAGCCACTGAAAATACTTGTCATTTATGTGCATATTTCATACACATACCGAAAAGCATCCAATGCACTAAATATTTTAGTAATTCCATATACATATATTCCATACACATATATTCCATATAATATAAAGCATCTGCAGTGTGCCAACCACTCACTACACAAGTCACTTCAGAGCCAATAGCAGTTGAGCTTATCTCCATTTTATAGGTGAGAAAATTGAGACTTAAAGAGGGTAAGTAACTCTCATACCTGGTGAGTGAGATTGTGAGCCAGTGATAAACTGCATTTGAAAAACATTAACTTGTTAGTTCATGCAGCCGACAAACAGAGCAGATACCATAAGCGGAACCCCCAAACGGTTGTTTGTGGGTGGGGGTATAGAAAGGAGGGCAACATGGTCTCTATTCTTAAGAAATTGTAGAAGGGAGGAGCAGATCATAAGATTTGCAAGTGCTACAAAGGCCTTAGAAGGACCGGGAATCCAGTGTTTCAGGAGTTGCCGGGGAGAGGGGTCGCACCCTGGCCTCAGGATGGGACACTGAAGGACAAGCGAAAACAAGGTGCAGACATGGAAGATGGCCATCCGGCGCTGAGAGGCAGTGGGGGGCTCACTAACCAGGATCACAGGCCTGTAGGGTGGGGCACCCCAAGGCACACAGGCCAAGGTTGCAGGAGTAGGAATTCCGGCAGCAGGAGGCTGAGCTGAGGCCAAGCTGCTGGAGTCCCAGGATGCCTGGCTTACCCCCATCACCCTGTGCCTCACTCCCAACTTCTATGGTAAGGACAGGGAACTCAATGAGGGGCACCGGGCTGCTGAGAAGGAGCATGAGGCCCAGGAAGGGGGTGTAGGGTGTGGCAGGAGGGGCACTAGACTTGGCTTTTAGAAGTCACTCTGGAGCTACCCAGCAGGCTGACCTTGGGTAGGTCCCCCAGCATGGGTGCACTTAGAAGGCCTCGGTCTGGGGGGATTTCTGAGCCCCACCTGATTCCCACTTAAACCAGGCGCTGGGCGGGAGTTGTGGGTCTTTCAGAAAGTGCAGGCCCCCCAGATCACCTGCCTGGCCCTGGAGGAAGTTCTTTTTGATTTGGGGGAGGTAGGTACGGTGGGGTCTCCTGCTCCGAGTCCAGTCGCAGTTCATTGGGCCCAACCTTGGGCTGCCTGGTGGGGGACCAGGAAGGTGCCCGCGGTGGGGAGGACCTCCCCACCTCCCCTCCAGCCACAGCCGCCCGCCCGCTCCCCAGGCCCTCCTCTGAGTGGGGTCTGCGCCTAGGAAGCTGCTCCATCCACCACCGCTAGCCTGGTTGAACCGACGGAGACTAGATCAGTCCATGGCTCGGCTGGGGCAGGGGCGGGGCGGGGGGAGCTCCCAGGGCCCCGAGGCGGTCCGCTGGGAAACGCGCTGGGCCTGGGCGGCAGGCGGCTCCTGTTTCCCGCTCGGGCGGGCGGGCGCGGGGCAGCTGCTGGGAGGTGAGCAGAGCAGCGCTTTCCCACAGTCTGGGGCGGTGACACTTGGCGCTCACACATTCCACAGCCGCCGCCGCGCCAGGCCTGGCCGGGAATCAAGGCAGAGCCGAGCTGCCGCCCGCAGGTTCCGACTCCAGCCCGCGGCTCCGCCTTCTCCAGGGCGGCCGGCGTCCGGCGTCCGGACCCACCGCGCGGGCACTGAGCAAGCCAGGCGTCGCTCACCTTGATGCTGAAGGACAGAGACCCGAAAGAGTGATGGGAGGAAAGAAGGCTAAAGGGAGATCCTCCAGGCACGCACAGGAGCTGACTCCCCTCTCTCAGTCCATTATCTCAAAAAAACGGGGAGGAAAGGGGAGTAGGTTATTGGCACCCCAGGGTCAGCCCGGGACAGGGCGGGGTGCGGTACCGGACTCAGGGAGGAGGGGCTAGCTGGAGGCTGCACTGCTCTTGCCTCCAGATTCAGGTGGGAACCGCCAAAGACACGTGGAGTGGGGGACACTCTCCATTATGTCCTTGCTCTACCCCTGAGTCTGTAAAGTGGGGGCTGCCAATCTCTGCTCAGAAACTCCTCCCACAATTCCCTGCTTATTGATGGACTGTGGAAGCCTCGATCAGCCCACTCTGGTGACCATTTGAGAGATGCAAAAACAGACAAGTAGAAAACGCCTCAAAAATGGGTCCTCAGAATCTGGGGTGGACGTTCGTTTCTTTGGGATGGTGGGCATTCCTGTATTCTGCTTCTCTTGGGCTTCTGTGTGGACTCACCACCACCCCTCTAATTCCATCAGCTCCAGAACTGTATCTAACTGCCCAGGTCAGATACGGCCCTGAAGCTGGAGATCCCAGGGAGCTTTCCTGCTCCCAGAACTCCACAGAGCAAGGAAGGCACCAAGCATTCCCCATAGCCTCCATGGGAGCTGCCCAAACCCTAGGGGACAGGAACTGTTCTGGAAACTTCACTATTTCCAGAGCTGTTTTATGTACATTGCCTTTAATTCCAACAACAACGCAGTGAGACCGGTGCTGTCATTACCCCTGGTTTCTACCTAAAGAAACAGGGATTTAAGAGCTGAAGTCACTTGCCTAAGGTCACGTAGCTATAAACGTGCTTGACCCCAGGTTTGTCTAACCACCAGCCCGGGGCGTTGTGAACCGGATCCCAAAGTTTAGATGCAGGTCAGATTAGATGCTCTGCACACACCTGCTCCCCCCACCTGCCCACACCACACACAAGAGCACAGAGCCGCCCAGCCTTAGCCTTTTCCCAGCAGAATCACACTTGATCCTCCGTGAATCCTCACTGAAGATTCTCAATGGCTCTAACTTTGATAGAACCTGGCAGAGTTTTTCAGACTCACTTTTGTTCTGTGAAATAAACTACCCCCAATATATTCTCGACCATCACAATGTAACCGAAGGACAAAGAGGTCAACCATGAAGACTCACAAGGTCCTGAGTTCATTCAAGTTAATTCACTCCTTCAGTTAGCATGCCCTGTGAGCCTGCTCCGGGCCAGCACCTAGCAGGGTGCTGATGGAGATGAGAGAGGGGTCGAGGAGCAGGAGAGAAGGAGGAAGGGAAGGTACAAATGAGAATACAATCCAGAAGACCCACAATCCCCCACCTGGGGGTTCCAATCAGGTAAGCTGGAAAGGCCCATAAAGAGACAGTTACATCGTAGCCTGATCAAAGAGGTAGGAACTAAGGGGGGGGGGTGCAGTGTCCAGAAAGGCTGCTAGTTGAAGTCTAGAAAGGGCACCCTATCTATGAGAGATGACAAATGAGTGGTTCTCCAGACAGAAGCAACGCGGAAGACCACTCCAGGCAGAGGACACGCGACGGGATAGCTTGGAGAGGACAAAGAAAATACGAGCCATAAATAAAACACATTGATAAACTATATACTATAAAAATTGTCAATATCTGCTCATTAAAAAAATGAGAAGAAAATAAATGGCAAACCACAGACCAGGAGAAAATAGTCTCAAAACATAAATCTGACAAAAGGCTTATATGCAGAATATAAAAGGAACTCTCGCCACTCAGTAATAAAAAAAAAAAAACACCTGATTTTTTTAAACGACCAAATGCTAAACAGACCATTATGAACGACACACAAGTGACCGCAATAACACAGGTGAAAGCAGTCCCCAGGAAAACCAGCAGTCCCCAGGAAAATGCAAATTAAAACTACAGTGAGATATCCCCACACACCTACCAGAAGGGCTTAGAGTAAAAACTGACAACAGCAGATGTTGGAGAGGATATAGAGCAATTGGAACCCTCATACATCACGGGTAGAAATAGTAAATAGTACAACTTTCTCACCAAGAGAAAGTTTCTTAAAAAGTTAAACACACATCCATCCAGTGGTAGAGTGGTAAGCGTTTAAAGCTCCCGGGCTCCTCAGAAGAAAAGCCAGCCTGATTTGTGGCATTTGCTGATCTCCCTGGTAGGAATACCCCCACGAGGGCCAATTTCGAGCTGCCAATATGACAGGAGTGAAAGCAGCGTTGGGAAGAAATGAGGCCTTGCTAGCTGGCCCCAGTCCCCTCCGGCACACCGTCACACCCACCTTGGGACCCACGAGTTCTGCTCGCAGCTATTCACCTAAGAGCAAAGAAAATCTATGCCCCCAGAAAGTCTCATACATGAATGGTTGCGGCAGCTTTCTTCATTATAGGCCAAAATTGGAAACAACCCAGCCGCTCATCCTCAGAGAACAGATGATATAGGCTGCACTGTATTCATACAGCGAATACTACTGATGGATAAAAATTATCTACTGAGACACGCGACCACATGGATGAATCTGGAAAATACAACGTTGTATAAAAGGAGACAGACATGAGAAGAATTCCTGCATGTCGCATTTAAATGAAACTCTGGAATAGTCAAAACTGAACAATGCCCACGGAAATCAGATCACCATTGCTGGGGGAGGCAGGGATTAACTGGCAAGGACCCCCAGCCAACTTTCTGGGGTGACAGAAATGTTCTGGGCCTTGACATGCATGGGTCAAAACAGAACACTTAAGATCTGAGCATTGCACTGTTTGTAGATTAAAAGAAGAGGAAAAGTCACCACAGCTAAAAAGCCTGGATTTCCTTCACTTAAACGCCCAAGGTATCTTAGGGGCGAGGACCACGGTCCAGCAAGGGGGCCCCAGAAGCAGCTGGCTCAGCACATGGGCCTCAGGGAGTAAACTGTGTTTCTCTTATTTTCTTTTAGCAAAACCAACAAAGCATTATTTGCTTTGCCTCCCACTGTGGTTACTCGGTCCCCCAGCCGCAGGGCAGGGTTATGTGCTGGCCAGCCGCAGGGCACTGAGGTCGCCTGGCCCAGTCATCCCCACCGCCTGGCTCATCTTTCCTCCCGCCCCCGCTCTCCCTCCCCCATTTTTGAAGAATCCATTTAGGGAACTTGAATGTGGCTTTGCCTCCCAATTGTCTCTACTCCTTTTTATTTTCCTCTAACACTCCCTACACCTCCCTTCCACAACCTTCCACCTCTCTTCTGCTTAAACCCGGTTATAGAAATACATGCTAATCATTCGATAGTCAGGGACCCCTGCCTCCAAGAGTTCGGCAATAACCGAAGCACAGAATTCGCTGAGGAACTTGTGTGTGGGGTTTGGAACATCGTTCTGCCACCGCTGAACTTCCTGTGTGATCTTGGGAACATTACTCAACCTCTCTGGTCTCCAGTTGCTTATTTGCAATATAGGGGAATCAATTCCTACCCCAGTGGGTTACAGTGATAACGAGATAGTTTGTGAAACAGTCAGCATGTTCGGGGGGCTTAAAGTTTAGGTTTGCTTCTTTTCTCATATTGCACTGTAATTAATCCTTACTCTAAACATTTTAATGATACCGGTTGAAAGAGATTGCACAACTCTCCCGAGTCACGCACCGAAAGAGGAGCGGAGACGGGATTCCAGCCCGGGTGTCCGCTTGTCTTCTGGTCCCCGGAGCCCAGGGCGCTTCTGGGCTGTGGAACCGCAGCCATCTGGCTCAGGGCACAGCAGTGGACTCCACCCACTCAACCTTCCATTTCTGCAGTTCCAGAAAAATAGCCTACGAGGGCCAGGTGCAGGAAGGTAGAAAGGCTCTTGTCTCACACAAAAACAGTAAAATTCCTTTCACACCCTCCTACCTCCCACTCCTTAATGAGTCTCTTATGAACCTAAAGTCTCCTTGACTTTTCCAAGTTGTATAAAGAGTGACCTGTAGGACTCTTAGAGACCGAATGTGAAGCACTTGTAAAACTTCACACAATACACGGGGTTTCCTTTTGCCTTTCTATATTTTATTCACACCCTTTTCCATAACAGAACTCGCCAGTCCGTGTCTAGGGGCTCCCCACCCCTCTTGCCTCCTTCACTTCCTTCTCTCCCACTCCCTCTGCTGTAAAACTGGCTCGTTCCAAAGTCCTCCTTAATTGCCTTGATGCCCAAAGTTAATGTTTCTTCAATCTTCTCTCTTATTTGACCTGCTTTCTTGTCTAGTCATTGTGTCCCCAGACAAGCACAGTACTTCCCTATCTCTGCGCCTTTGCTCACATGTTCTTTTCTTTACACTTTGCCCACCCTTCAAAACTCAGTTCAAGCGCCAGCTCCTCCATGAAGCCTTCCCTGAGGTCTCCAGCTAGAAGGGATGTCTCCCATCATCTGAGCCCCACAACACGTTTCCAAACCTCCTTGTTACGGCACTCATCCCTGTGTCTCATGTAGTGTAGGGGTGAGTGAGATGGATGGACGGGCAGATTGGTGAGTTGATGGTAGATGGATAAATGGACTTACGGATGGATGGACGGATGCATGCATGGATACATCCGTGGACGAAGCATATGGATGGAGGCATGGAATATATATGAATTTTTGAATAGACAGTCATATAGGAGGCCAGCAGCATTTCCCAGAGCTATGAGACATCTCCTATCTGGGCATCTGCATCATGTTAATATAGGTACCTGTTCAGTGGTCATTCAGCAGCTTTTATGTCTTGCCTCTCCATCCACAATGTATTTCTGAACTCAGGAAAACGCATCGGGCATATTTAATTCAGGCTGAATCCCAAGGCCTGTGCAGTCAATATTTACAGATGACAAAGAGCCAGATAGCTTGTAATTTGTCCCTTACCTAAAGCCTCATGAGTTTTTACTGGCATTCTAAAGTAGATGTCAATATATTTTATTTCATGTTTCTGCTCTTTGGGTCCCAGCTGAACCTTTGGGCCCCAGGTCAACAAGTCCAACTGCTCATTTTTTAAATGAGGAAACGAAGATCTGTGGAGGGAACGTGGCTAGCGCGAGATCACATGTGAAGCGAGACTAAAACTCTGCCTTGACTTCTGACCTCTCACTCCGTCCTTTATACCTTAAAAGTTAGAGCCAATGGACTGGTTTATCTCTTCTAGGTATGTTTCAAACCTTGATGAAGAGCAGGAAGGTTTAGAAAGAAAATCCAAGACTTCTCTGAAGAGACTAAGATTTCTCTCACTATAGATTCTTTCTATGTTTAACACCATTAGACTTGGGGCCTTCACTTTCCAAGGTGTCATTTGTACAATGAAAAGAAAAATGCTATGTCCCTGACTCCTTCCTGAGAGTCGTGGAGGATTCCAGAGTCATGTTTGCACACTAAACTCCCCTGACAAGGAAAAGGAAGGTCTGGAGACCTGCAGGCTATAGGCTCCGACTTTCCTTAGTAAAAAAGGCTAACATCCACTAGGACATGGCAGCATTTTGAAGAACTCCTCTGTTATCAGACCAAGAATTAATCATTTCTCTGCTCTGGCAATATAATCCCTTTTCATTGGTTTTATTGAAGAACAAAATACCCAGGTAAGCCTCTGTGCACTACTGATTTCTCAGAGTTATCTAGAAAAGGCTCTGGCATCTCTAATCCCACAAATACAAGTCAACGTCACTTCCCAGGAACTTCTAAAACTTCGATCCAAAGTTTTCAGAAACACCATTGCTTCTATTTTTGTATCATAATATCATTTCTTGGTGACCATGGTTCAAAACCTCAGCTCCCCACCTTTAAAAACTACCCCTAGCTGCCTCAAAACTCTTCGTGACGAGCAAAGAGCACGACTTACATGTTCATCATAAACATAGCAAGCGACGACGCGTGGGCACGAACATTTTTCTCTCCTTGCCCTTCTCCCCTTGGAAAGCCCAAAGATCATAGGAAGAAAGTGCGAGAGTAGCCAGAGAATGGGGGCCTCAGGGGAGGGTGTCTCTGTAAGAAGTTGACCTCCTCCCCAAGGGCCCAAGCAGCAATGATGACTGGTCAGCCAACCCGAAACATGTCCTGCTTTTATGAATTTTCGATCAATACCCCAACTGCCAGAAGTTTCTTTTCAAATAAAAAAAAAAAAAAAAAAAGGAAGGAAGAAAGGAAGAAGTCCAAACAGTGGACAAAACCCAGGCGCCGTGGCCCCCCACTCCAGCTTGGGAAGCGGCGACAACGGTGAGAAATCAATGCTTAGAAGCACAAGGCGGCTTTCAGACACCTCTTGACCTTGTCACTTCCTGGGTAATTAAGAGGCACTACAGTTCCGTGTCACTGTCAGGGGCTGAATGTATATCGATAGATAGATATATATGTTCTTAAAAGATTCTTTTTCTACAGCCTTGGTCAGGATCCTGCCAAAGAAAAGGGGGAGAAGAAAGGCGTTCTGTCAAGAGGGCACTGAAAGGCAACATGAAAAGACAAACCTAAATTTTTCAGCACAGTCTCTCCTGACATGGGAAAATGGCGCAGACAAGAATAGATGGCTTGTTCGCTGCTGTTTTTCTCCTTCCTTGCCTTGACAGATTATCTCTGTGAATGTGGTGTAGGCAGCAGGGCAGTGTTCCCGCCCTGGCTCTTCCTCACATCCCTTAAGAGCAGTCGTGCAAACCCCGAGGTCTCCAAGACCATGGGGCCCAAAAGGACCCGCTTCCCTTCTGGGGGCCTCCGTTTCCACCAATGAGAGAAACTGGACTAAACCGTCTTTGGAGCTTTTTCCGGGGCTGATGTTTACTGAGGCCATGACAACCCGTTGCTGTCTGCTGACCCTGCCAAGGAGACAGAGGGACACAGAACTCTGGGACAGCACGCGTGTCTGTCAAACACCGGCTACCGAGGCCACTCAAACCCTTAGGGAGCCTTGCGGCTGGGACCCGGTGAGAGGGTCAGCCCGACCACTGGAGGGCAAAGCTCTGACTGGTGGTTCTTGGCGAGTCTGTATTCTTTCCCAGTGGCTCTGGTCTGGGGGGCCCACCGACAGGGCTGATGAGAGCTGCTTTGTCGATGGATGCGGGTGGCCTCTCCAGTGTAGGCTTGAGCTCCGGGCCGTCAGCACTCACTGACTATCTCTGGCTCCCTCTCACTCCGAGCCCAGGGCCAGCATGCAGGAGGAGCTCAGTGAAGGCTTATTAAGCCAGCATCTGCATTTGAAGACACAAGGGGAGCAGGAAGCTTGTTGGTGTTGGACGCATCAATGAGTCACCTCCATGTAAAACTGAGGTTTTTATTTCAGCAAAACTCAACACTTCACTAAGTTCGGGGTAACTGGTTTTATGCCTGGAGGACAAGAATCTGTTTCTATCCTCTCTCTGTGCCCACTACGAACACAGTGACCAGGTGCGCGGGCCAGTGAAGTCTGAGGGATGTTACTGGTGAATGATGTTACCCACTGAGGTTTTCCTCCTTGGTCTGCCGACTCTGACCCTTGGCACAGGGGCTTGTGTATACGGTGACTGCCCTAGAAAACCTGTCCGCGTGGGCCGTCGATCCCCTGCAGTGACTGGCACTGCACGCTGTCCGGGGGGTATTACGTAAGCACGGACTCCCAGCAGGCCGCAAAATACTTGGAAGTTGTGTTGCCTGTCACACGGAAGATGTCCCCTTTTTGCTCCTGGAATATCAGAAGTATAAACAGAGCGGTGAGGGTGAAAGAGATTTGCACTCGCCGGGAGGGAAAGTACACTAACGTACTATGGTAAGCGCATGTTTATAACTCAGATGAAGCTTGTCTTGACGTTCTTTCCAACTCATCGGGCAGGTGCTGCGTTTTAAAGCATTCCAGCTGAAAGGAAGAAAAGCTGGCTCCCGGACAGCCTGGCTTCCTTTGCAAGCCCACCTGAGGGGAAGCACCCGTCAGTGTGAACCAGCCTGAGCAAGGGCAGTCTCTCCCCAGGTACAGAAAGATCACCGTGACTTTGGGATCTTGGTGACGCTTTCTTCTGGCCAGCTTAAAGCCCTCTGTATTTGTTCTGACAGAGGCTCGAGGGGCAGGAGGGATGGTATCACCAGGCCAGGGAAAACTGGGCACAGAAAAGCAAGGCTGTTCATTCTGGTGAAAGGAGTAACAGTGGACATGGCTTTGCACCGACAGGGGGTTACCATCCACACTAACAACTTAAGTCCTTAAAAAAGTATTTGAGGGGCGCTTGGGTGGCTCAGTCGGTTAAGCGACTGACTTTGGATTTCAGCTCAGGTCTTGATCTTGGTGTCATGAGACCGCGCCCCGCATCGGGCCCCACACTCAGCACGAAGTCCGCTGGAGATGCTCTCTCTCCCTCTCCCTTTGCCCCTCCCCCGTTCGCTTGCGCTCTCTCTCTCAAAATAAAAATAAATGAAATGTTAAAAAAAAAAGTATTTGAGAAGAGACCAAAGGGAGAGATCATTTAAGAAGAAAGTGAGAAAGAGAAGACAAGACATAGCTAACTCTTTAAAAATAAAACACTAAAAACTAGTGGCTAAAAAGCAACTTTCTCTACCAAAGCTATTCAACAGAACATCGGGGGATGAGGGAACCGTTCTACCCTGTGCTGCCCAGGGTGGAAGCCGCTCGCCACACACGGTTACCAAGCACATGAAATGTGGATGATGTAACTAAAAATTGCATTTCAAATTGTATCGCATGTAATTACCTTAAACAAACTGAAATAGCCCTGTGTGTCTGGTAGGTACCATCTGGACAGCACAGCTCTATACTCAGGTGTATCACCCAAAAACATTACAAAACTTCAAGTATTGGGGGACCTGTAAAGCCTTAAAGGCCTGAATAAGACAATAATTAACAGAAGGAAGAGGCTTCTTGGCTCTCACTGGGCATGAGACATTTTCAAAGTCCATTAGGGACCTAGCCAGAGTCAGTGACAGAGCTCGCCCCGAGCCAGCCCGCGGTGGCATGCCCGCACCAGGATACCTCTTCTCCCTCCCGTGGCCTCTGGGACGCCCTGACCCCTGCCCGTCCCTGGCCATCCTGGCGCTAATGACAAGATGCAGGTTGTCAGGGTGACTTTAAGCTCCCAGAGCACAGGGACTGGGTCTCCCCACCACTGAATCCCTCCCTCCAGCTAGCTCCCCGTCCCATGCTTGTCACACAGCTCGTACCTAAAAGACGGTTGCTTTGAACAAAATTCTGAGTATTTATTTCAGAGGTTGTTATGATTACAAGATAGGTTGTGGACTGAACATTTGCGTGTGGGGTCTTCAAGAGGTAATTGGGTTTAGATGAGGTCATGAGGGTGGAGCCCCCATGATGGGATTAGTGCCCTTATAAGGAGGACATCTCTCTCTGCGTGTGAGGACACAACACGACAGCAGCAGCCTTCAAACCAGGAGGCGCGTTCCCAACAGACACCCATCTGCTGGCATCTTGATCCCGGACTTCCCAGCCTTACTGTGAGATATAAATATTTATGGGTTAAGCCACCGGCTCTACGGCATTTTGCCCCAGCAGCCCAAGCGGACTAAGACAGGGTTTGGGGAAAAGCAGTTTTTGACATCAGCTATCTCACAAGCACTCAGCAAAAATAACAAAACCAACCAGACCAAAAAAGACATTACCAGGCACCTTCCATGGGGACTATGAGGCCAAGAAAGAGCCATTTCCTGCTCTGAAAAGGATCCAGTCCAATAAGAGAAATGACCAGGAGCAACTGTGATCCCAGACAGAAAGTCACTGGTTTCATCTGAGTGACACAGATGGAGCCTTTGGGGGCGAACGGGGAAAGAGGGATAGATTACTGCTAAAATGGGGGTGGGGGCAGAAGGGGACAGCTTCCTGGAGAAAGTGGCATCTGGGCCAGGTCTAGAGGGATACGGTGGATGTGCTTGTGCGGAAGGAGACTGGGATGGGAGCAAAGAACAGAAGCTACAACAGGGCAGGAAATGGGGGAGGGAGAGGGAGCTTCGGGGGACTGGAGACCAGTCTAGCCCTTTATGTGGCAGTGCTGTGCAGGGTAAGGGGTCTCCTTGGAGCTCTGGTTAAATGCCATAAGGAACTGGGGTGTTTTGAATTTCTAGCTGCTAGGCTCACTGCCACTGAAATGGATCCCCCGTCTCAAGCCCCCTCTTTCACAAGGAGAGAGGGTGAACAGCTGAACAACCAGTGTGGCCTCCCGAGCGGCCGTGGGAAGGGGCTGGCTTGTCTGCTTCCCCCCTCTCTTCCGCCTGCTGTGAAATCCGCATCAGCTGGAGATGCCCAGGAGATCCGTTTCCATCTGTTCTGGGCATGGTTGGTAGGAAAGCCTCGGATCCAAGAGGTCACTTGGCCCATCAGCATGACCGAGGCTGCCTCGGGTGGGGGCAGGGAAAGAGCCCATTGCAAAGGCATGCTCAGCCAGCCCTGGAAACAGCTGCCCAGCTGAGGGGCCAGGAGGCTCCCAGCTTCCCAGCCGCTTCCCAAATCACCCATTCTGCAGCCTGCTCGCTGATGATGTCATTCACTTCATCAGAAGAACATCTGTTCTGAATGATAGGAACAGTGGGTATGCTCTGAGCGAAGCCCACAGGAGTTAAGGGACTAGGGTGACCAAAGGAGCAGGGCCTGTGGTATCCCCAAGAGCCTGGAAATGACCCCTCCAGACCTCGTCTCTCTCTAGACCAGGGAGGATCCGCAGCCAAGACCCCAGGCAGGCTCGCCCACAGCTGGGCCACTCTCTGCATGTCCCGGGGTGCCCTCCCACCCGCCACCCCTGGCCAGCGCGAGCTCCTCGCAGCTCTGGGACACTGGGCGGGGGACATACTTCTGAGCAAATACCAGATGCACAGCTGTTCTTCAGCATATTGTCTTAGCAGTTTCCTCCCAAAGCAGGGCTGGACACAAAAGGCATCATCCAGGTATTCATTTGGGTGATGACCCCAGGGGGCAGGAGTGAGGTCCTGCTGAGAGGGGAAGCAAGGAAGAGGGGAGAGCCCACACAAAGAGGAGAGCGAGGACACAAGGACACGTTCCTGAGGCAGCTTTTCACCTGGGTGCTCCACCCCTTGGGAACTCCTAAAAGCTTTGCAAAAAAAAGCATCTCCCGACTGCCCACCTGAGCACTGAAACGGGAAGCACTTATCTCTAGGTTCCTGTCCACTGCTGGTCAAGGGCGGTCCCGTGCAGCTCCAGGTGCCACACTGGTGAGTGTCCATATTACATGGCAGACAGTCCCAGAACAGGGAGTGGGAGGTTCTCTTGAGGTGGCCCGAGGTGAAGTGCAGCCAGAGCACCTCCACGGTTTGTGGCTCGAAGCGCTGGGCACCTGCAGGCCGCCCCAGAGCCGGAGGAAGAGGGCTCTCTGGAAAGCCTGCAGAGTTGCGTCTGCTTCCGCCACGCCTGTCGCCAAGTGTGAGGCACAGGCTCAACCCACCTGAGGCCTTCTCCTCTCTCAGGTGCTGAATACGTTTCCTACGGGGCTGTAACCAGCCTTCACAAACTTAGTGCCTAAAAGTAACACAAACATATTGTCTGACAGCACCTGCAGCTCAGAAATCTGAAGTGGGTCTCACTGAGCTGAAATCAAGGCTGTGCTGGAAGCTCCAGGAGAGAATTTGTTTTCTTGCTTTTTCTGTCTTCTAGAGGGTGCCTGCATCCCTTCCTCCAGCCTCGAAGCCAGCAGCGACCGGGCAAGTTTTTCTCACATCACGTCATTCGGACACAGACTCCCTTGGCTCCCTGTTCCCCATTAAAAGGACCCCTGTGATTACACTGCCCCCCCAAAAGCCATGACCGTTTCCCCTTCTCAAGGTCAGTTGATTAATAACTTTAATCCCACCTGCAAATTTAATTTCCCTTTGACATAGAACATAACATATTCACAGGTTCCAGAGATCAGGCTGTGAACATCTCCGAGGGACCATTTCCACCCACCGCAGCTACTGTTCATGTCTTCCTGAAAAGAAAAGCTCAGGGCATTTATATGCAGTTAATTGGGGTTGACCCGCATGGTCCTTAGAGCCTGTCCCCGAAGCTGTCCCTACGACCCCCACATCTTGCTGGCACAGCAGCCTACTTTGCCGAGGACAACTGAACCCAATAGAGTCAGGAGACAGATGACCCAGGGTCCCCAAGGTGGCCTTTCATGGAAAGAGCCTGAACTTCACAGGCAGACGGACTGAGTTCTGATCCCAATTCGCTAACTAGCTAGCTGCGGGACCTAGGAAAGACTGCTCGGTGGCCTTTCCAAGCCTCCAGATCCCCATCTATACAGCAGGACCAATGCCCTAGACAATGCTGGGAACATCAAAGTTGCTCAATAAATTGAAGACATCATTAGGGCTTTCAAGGCAGTAATTCTCAAGGAAGTAACACTACTCTTTAGTTATTTACTGATTTATAATATACAAACTATAATCACAACCGTTACTTCATGGGATTCTCAAAACAACCCAGAGAGATGGGTCAGATAGCAGCCCATTCCATGGTTCTTCCTGTAGCCTTGGGGAGACTTGTGCCCAATCCAAGCACCCCAACCGTGCAGAGTAGGTGGACCTCCTGCCCTATTTCCATTCTTTCATTGGGCAAAGGGCCCGGGAATGAGAACCCAAAGCCTAAAGAAATTAGAATGGTTCTTCTCTAGAACTCCAGATGCAATAAAATATCTTCAAGCCATTTTCTCACCTGCTGTAAATGGCTTACCCATATTTGGGGGCGTGTGGGGCGGGGAAGGTTTGCACCTCTCTTTGTGCATTCGGCCCAGTCTGCGTTGCGCTAACATGCATGTTTGCTCGTCTCTCTCTCCCACAGAGCTGTGAACACAGCACCTAGGAGTAGCATGGCCTCAGTGAAGGGCTTTGCAATGATTCAGTAGCCTAGAGGAAGCATTTGCTACGTCTTCCTCCTGTCTCATCCCTAGGTCTCTGGGTGGAAAAGATTCTAGAGATTCCTCAAGAGAACGCTCCGGTGGCCACCTCATGCATGACAATTTCTCTCGAAGTCTCTGTGCTACACTCAGGTTGGCAGGCGTGTGCATCAGCTCCTGGTGGGAGCACCCAGGTGACACAGGCTGGCCTCCCACAGGCAGCTTGACCATGGGGATGTTTGCGAGCGTGCGTCTGGCTTTTCCCTGCATCCGCATCTCCAGATCCTGCAAGGTGAGCTTCAAGCCAACAGAACCTGAGGGGGCGGAAGGAACAGTCCGATGTGCTGGGTGCCAAGTGGTTGTGTCCCTGCGCTCGCAGAGCCGGCGCGTGCCTCTGCCCCCGCTGTCTGCCCTTTCCCACACTCTGTTTGCTTCATACCAGGGCTCCCTCCTTCCCCTGTCGGATCTCCCAGGCTCAGCGGGCAGTCTGCCATAATTCTCCAGAATAAAGAAAACATTTTAGGGTTTGACAAGCCCAACATTTGCATGTCTGTTTTCAGAGAAATACCCATCTGGGGGGATTAAGCTTTTTTTTTTCCTCCCTCCCCATCCAATCCAAAGTATGAAAACATTCTTGACATAGTTGCCTGAAAAAGGATTTCTAAAGAGAAAAATACCTCCCATAGCCTGTGATTTCAGTGACTTGGTGTGAAAAGCACCCGAAAGAAAGGGAATGAGGTAGAGAACAGAAAAGGGAAAAAATCACTTTGGTCAAATAGCTTGTTAATCTTCAAGGAGGCAATGCATTAGGCTTCCTCCCTAGTCTCAGGAGATCCACGCTGGTGTGCTTCACCCTTAGACACGACCCCTTCCCTGAGGAGCAGGGCCTGTCCCGTAGGCCCAGGGCAGGGCAGGGCCCCAGGACTACTGTGGGGGAGAGGCAGAAATCAAGGCCCAGAGCCCAGAGCTACTGAGCAGAGGAGGAGGGCCAGAGAGCACTTCTCCGGGATGTGCCTCCCTCTCGGGGAGGTTCTCTCTGGCTCCTCTGAGCATATGAAGTCAGTTTGTGGGGGGATTTCTCAAAAATGGCCAAGTAGGGGGCCTCATCCTAAATTATTAAAGATTGTAACTAACGGTGATTTCCACAAAAGCCAATTCCTCTCAGTTAGGTGGGGAAAGTGGTGAACTCATTAGCAACAGGCCCCGTCTGACATGAGGGACTTGGCTGCCATTACCCCAAGGGAGGCGGAGTTGTGCCCAAGAAGGTGACTGAGGACTGAGCGGTTGGCCCAGGCAGATGTAGCAAAAGGCAATTTTAAGGTTTTGAAAGTGAGGGACATGTGACATTGCCCAAGATAAGAATCACCCCCCCATTCCATTCATTCAACGATCGAGCATCTATGTTGGGTACAGCACTGGTCAAACGTTGACGCCTTTCAACCTCAAGTGTTGAAGCCAACCTCATGTTGGCCCAAGAAGCCCTGGAAAGGAAATAAGTTGGGAAGAAAGGAAAACTTAGAGGAACCCCCCAGTTGACCATGGAAGGGCCAGGGCAAGTGTCGCAGTACAAAGACGGGGCCTAGCCCATGATGTTGGAGGCAGGTTGCCTGACACACACAGGATACACAGAGATCTCCTGTGGCCTGAGTTCCAAACGGCACAGGCCAAGGTGGCACATCTTGTGTGCCCATCAGGAAAGCAGTTTCAAAATGAAGCCAAAGAAGAGAAGCCAGCAAGAAAGGATCCCTCTTCTCCAAGGAGTCAGGGAGCTGATGAGGAGAGCTCAAGCTGGCTGAGGAGAAGGGGAGGGGATTCATCACAGGACACGGTGCCCAGAGCCAAGGAGCTCGGGGCAGGACTCTGGGGACGAAGCCAGGTGAGGCCAGGGCAGGAGGCCCCATAGGGACATAGGCTGCACCACAGCAACAGTCCAGGCATGGCCCCGGGGCCACCACACAGGGCGGTTGCCTAATCACTGCTGGAAAGCAGAGGGCTGGGCCCCTGGGGCCTGAAAGGTGACACTTGAAGAAAGAAAGGGAGGGGAGCAAGGTAGGGCGGGCTCTGAAGCTGGACACCTTGCTTTAAAGGAGAAAGACTCCCTCCATCCCCAGGAATCCTAGAATCTGCAGTTAGCTGCTTCAGAGAAGAGAAGGAAGGAAAGAAGCCAGGGAGCCATCTATCTGTGACTCTCGTCCCAGAAGTGTAGCAAAAAGAAGACTCCTACCTCCTCGTGCCTCCTCCCAGTAATAGATGAATTTCACAATTTGTTTTTTCATCCATCCTGCCTTGCATTTCGTGCTTGGATTTCTCCATAAGCACTTGGCTTTCCCTCCGCAGGATGGAAGTGGAGGTTAGAGAACTTTGCAATAGGCTTACAGGGACCACAGCCCAGCTAGACAGACTCTAGGACACAGTAGAGACTGGCTCTGGGTAGGATATCTGACCCCAGTTCTGCCCCCCTAAAAGGAAAGCATGGAGACCCACCGGCATTCAAGCGGAAACCCGGAGAGGCTAAAGCCCACTCAACACCCAACCCCAACTCGACCACCCAGTTCTGCTTGGTGCTGAACTGGTTAGTCATTCCGAACGCTCAAGTCATTAATTCAGGAAGGAAGCCACGCTACCTGCCTCCCCTTCTCCCTGGGAGTTTGCTGCCATTGCAAAACAGATGAGTAATCAGACATTCCCGGAGCCCTGGTTAAGCACATTGCCAAGAAAGGTGTCTTGCAGCTCATTTGCTGGTGGGGAAGCCACGCTACCGGCCCTGAATCACCCTGGATCCAGGGGAGAGCAAGGCCAGACTTGCCTGACTGAGTTCAATACGGCATCACTGAGATCAGCTCCAGAGACGTTCACGGGTCACCAAGCCCGCCGACCCGACCCGCAGCCACATCCCGGGCTGACCCTCGGTGGGCCGCTCTGCTGCTTCTGGGGGACTCAAGGGTTCAGAGACAGGCCGGGAAGGACACCAGACACCAGCCAGAGCCCAGCGCCCCCTTGACAGATGGTGAAACCGAGGCCCAAGGAGGCAGTGGCCCTTGCCTCAAGTCAAATAGCTAATTACTATGGACTGGGTAGAACTCCCACGTCTCAATGCTGGGTCCCCAGATCTCCACTGCACCAAACGACTCTGACATCATGTTGAGGCTTGGAGGTTACAGAAGCACGTGAATGGCGAAATAATGAAAACCACCCAGTGTCCATCAGTAGGCAAGCTGTTTAAAAAAATGAAATTGTAGGTTAAATAAAATGTAAAATGAAATGCCAGTCAGCCACTTAGAAAGATTGCCCCGACTCTCTCTGTTCTGATACGGAGCTATCTCCCTGATACAGTTTTACAAGCAAGAGAACAAGACGCAGAAACCGTACACAGGGTATGCCGCCATTTTGGAAGAAGGGAAACGCGCGTGAGCGCACGCGCGCGTGTGTGTGTGTGTGTGTGTGTGTGTGTGCTTGCCTTTGCATAAACCATCTCTGCGGGGTGCGTAAGAAGCTGGCAGCACTGGTTGTGTCTGGGAGAAGCCCCGAGGGGCAGAGGATCGAGAACAAGAGGGGAGGGGCCTACTTTTTGCTCTTTTTCTCTTATAACTTGGATTGTTGCACGTTGGCCTGTGTAATTTAATTAAAATCTAGAAATCATACTCAGCGCGAGACGGGGAGTCAGCAATCCTGATTAGCTTCAACGCGGAGTAGTTTCTCAGGACACATAAGCGTATGAGCTGAATAAACAATAGATTGATGATTAGAAGATGAGTGAATAAAAAATTTTTTTGTCTGAGCTCCAAGGTTATAATTAAATATATGGCATCACATTTTGGAAAAAACAAGGAACAGAGATCACAGCACTTAAGAGCCAGAAGCAAGTACGAGGATTATGATGGGCAGCCTCTCACTGGGCAGAAAGAGTCTGAGAACCTGGGTTCAAGTCCTTCCTTGGTCAAGTAAAATCTCAGAAACCTCAGTTTCTTCCTCCGCAAAATGGGAATAGCAGTATCTCCTTCCTGGAATTTTCGTGCAGATCAAACGTGCTCGTGGATGGGAAAGCACTTCCTAATCTCTAATGTATAGAACAGGTTGAGGGACTATGGCAAGCCCTGTTTCCCCCGGACCCCACCTCTCCACCTACAGGTCTGAATGCTTTTCCCAGCCTCTGGCACCTCAGTGCTCAGTGCCTCAGTTTCTACGGCTCAGGAAAAGCTCTGCGGGCGCCTCCTTGATGCCCCTTCCACCCTTTCCGCTCAAGCAACAAAGGCTCAGACGCAATTTGCCTGAGGTCACAAAGGGACAGCCCCAGGAAGAGAAAGGCTTCATTCCTTCAGGTCTTAAAAGCTTTCATTCTTTGTAAGTTGTCTGGTCCCAGGTAGAGACCTTGAGAGGAGTCCCACCTTGAACGGAATTAGCCACCCCTCCTATTTACCCACCAGCCTCTCCCGGGATTAAGTGATGTTCAGGGGACAGCCAAGCTCTCTGGAAAAGTGCCTTCACAGGGGGCTGCAAGCAGCTAATCCCCCTCCAAGCTCGCACTCCAGGATGAGGGAGCAGGGACCAGATCTGGTGGGGCTGTGGTGAGAACAGACCCCTGGGAGAGCTGCGGAGAGCCAGAAGGAAAGGAGCACGCATCACGGAAACTCCCCCATGGTTACCTGCAAACGGGGCTGCAGGAACTGCTAGTATCATCGTCCTACCCCCAAGGAGCTGCCATCCACACCATCGGTAAAGCCTCAGGAGAGCCCAAATATGGTTCCCATCTTGTGGATGGGGAAACTGAGGCTCAGGGAGGAGAAGAGAATCCTATATCTAGGTGTAGAGCCAAGGTCTCCCACCGACGTTCCAGGGGTTTCCATCTACATCCATGTAAAATGGTGCTTGGGAAGAGTGAGACACCCATCGTTTAGGATACAAATATTTGTGGTCTGAATGGAAGAAGAAAGCAGGGCAGTGCTGTGGAGACGTGAGCAGCCCATACGGAAGCGCGCTCGCTCGTTTAGGGCCACCGATCAGGTCCTATTTATGGCTACTAATTATGCACAAGGGCCACCAGAGGCCTGATTTCTGTGCTTGGCTGCACCCTCTGCCTTCAATGCTTCTACCCACTCCTTATTTTCACGGCTTCTCTCCCCCTGCTCCCCTCCCCCAGCTGTATCATCGCTACCTTATTTCCCCCTCTTTCTCTGTCTGTTCTCCCCTCGGCAGCACCACAGACTCCTTCCCCGGATATGGGCTCGGCTTGCCCTTCATATGGCCTAGGCATGTCTGTGCAAGGACAGAGCTCTCCTTTTTGGAGTCCTCCCACCTTGCATGAATGTGCTCACTCATTCCTTAGTTCATCAAATATGTACCAAACGCCGATAGGCCAGGCACCCCACCAGTATCACCGCATATGACTCATCAGTGAAGATTACGCAGAATTTGGGATGTCTCCCATACACAGCCAGGGAGAAAAAACTGCTGCAAAAAATCCTCAAATGCAATGATTTCTAAGCAACACGGACAGCAGTAAAAAGCTTGAGTTTGTATTAGTGCCTTATTACTTATTAACTATATTCCTCTGTCTTAAATTTTCTCTCAGTCACCAGAATGCAATCAATAAACGGCAACATTTTCCCATCTGATGATTTTAAATGAGATTACAAAGACATGGAGTTTTAATTTCACATGCATTAGTTTCTGGGTCTCGGGTCTTTTTTTTTTTCCTCAAAGCAGATAAATGAGGTTCTAAACTTAGGATAATAAGGCTTAACAGTGAGGCGCTTTTTAAAAAAGTGAATCATTTCTCAGTTCTCCTTTGCTAATCTCTCTTGGTAACATTAATTATGAGTTTGTGCAGCGTGCCCCAAGGCGAGCTCGGCTTTCCCAGGACAATTAAAGTTACTTAATTATTAAAAACTGTGTGTGCTGCTGCCCAGGGAGAAAGCAGCAGCCGGGCCCGGCTCCCACAGCCCCCCACAGGAGTGACCGGACACTCTGTGGGAACTCGGCTCCTTTCCCTCACCATTGTAATTCTTTCAATATAATCTCTGAAAATCCCCTCTCCGACCCCTCCCACCCAAGCGGGAATGATTTAAGAGGCTGCTCTCTCCCGGGGTTGATAGCAGCCTGCTGGCTCCCCCCCGCCTGGAGGCTGGACTCCAGCTACTCCAGGCCCAGCGGCCCAGGGCCAGGGGGCCAGGGAGGTGGCAGGGCCTCCGCCTGGGGATTCACGCTGGAGCAAGGCCCTCCTGGCCCAAGGGCACTGGGAAATGCTGAGCCCTTGGTTCTGAGTGGGCTCCGCTTGACCCCACACTTCCTCAGGCCTTCTGCCTCACAGCGCTAGGACGGGTTATCCCACACCCTGAAAATGGGTAGAGGGGAAGGAGGAGGGGTGCCAGGGCCAAGCTGCATTTGCAGCAGACATTCCCAAGAGCAGATACTAATTCATAACAGCCTTTTTTGGGGAAGGTTCTTTGGTTGTGGTCCTGGTTCTGCCATTAACACCCCAGAGGGACCTCAGGCAAGTCATTCCTGGAATTCTGAGTCTTGGCTTCACAGTCCGGGGCACCCTACAATCTCTAGGGGCCTCCAGGTCCTGATTCTTTGATGAGTCTAATACTTAACCTAGAAAGGAAAACTCACATTTTCCATTTCACTTCCTATTCCCGTTCATTCATTCATTCATTCATTCAGCAAGCACCCACTCTGTGCTGGGCACTGTCCTAGCTCTACGGACAGAGGAAAGGCAACATTCTCAAATCCTAGCCCTCATCTTGCACACAGAAGGAAACAGAGACTGAGAAGGGAGGAGGATGGTTCTGGGATCCCCCAGAGAGTCACACTGAGACAGGAGAGAACCCAGTCTCCTGACTCCCAGCCCAGGAGCTTTCCACAGGTTGCTGCCAGCAATCGGCTTCGATTTCTTTGCTTTCTCCCCTTCTGATCTACTTAGCTCCTTCCCGCCCCAGCTCCCTCCCTGGGCTCCAAGTCTCCAGGGAAGCCTCGCCCATTAGAAACATGCTGGCCACAGAGGAATGCGAGCCACATATATCATTTATATTTGCTAGTAGCCACATTGTTAAAAGGTTTTTTTTAAAGTGCCATTTATTTTAATGATAATTTTATTTAACCAATATATTCAAAAATCATAATTTCAGCTTGTAATAAACATAAACATGCGTTAATTGATAAGATATTTGACATCTTAAAAATTAAATCTTCCAAATCCAGGGAACATTTGACATTTACAGTACACCCCAGGCTGGCTGGCCATACTTCAAATGCCCAAGAGCCACCCGCGGCCAGGGGTTCGACCCTGGGCAGCACAAGGAGCAAGGTCCCTCTCATCTGTAACTCTCCATCCCACTCCTCCACTTTCAATACAATCCAGGAAGAAAAGTGTGGGATTCGTGCACACAGCTTGGCAGGGGAAGTTGGCCACGCACTTTCCCCAGTGCACTGACACCGTGGGATACTATGTACGTAACCGAGAAAGAATAAGGATCTATCAGTAAGGGCAAAGGGCAAAATAGAAACAGGGAATAGAAACTCCTGCAAGGGTCGGGGCGCCTGGGTGGCACAGCGGTTAAGCGCATGCCTTCGGCTCAGGGCATGATCCCGGCGTTATGGGTTCGAGCCCCACATCAGGCTCCTCCGCTAGGAGCCTGCTTCTTCCTCTCCCACTCCCCCTGCTTGTGTTCCCTCTCTCTCGCTGGCTGTCTCTATCCTGTCGAATAAATAAATAAAATCTTTAAAAAAAAAATAGAAACTCCTGCAGGGGATGCGCGTATTTGCTTGTATGCACATAAGCCGTCTCTGGAAAGATTCCTAAGAACTAAAACCTTCATACTGTTTGGATGGAGGGCAGAGGGGGCAGCGGGGCGGCATGCACTGCCTGTGTATCTTACTCTTCGGAATGTTGAAACATGGGGATGTATCACTCGTTCAAAAACGAAAATCAGAGCCCGTCAGTTAATGGGCGCCCTTTGGGCACAGGAGGTCTGCCCAGCACAGCACTCGTCCTGGTCCCCAGTCCCCGGGCCCCGCGGCAGTGCAGGGGCAGGAGCAAATGTGGGTCCCTGTTGTTGCTGCCGGTCCACAATAGGAAGAGGGAGGCTTGGCAGAGGCCCAGGGCAGGAAGACATGATATCCAGTGACTCTAAAGGGCTCTTTTGTTTCCGGAAAGGCAGCGGTTTCCACTCTGCTTCCCTGCCCCCCTCTCGGAGCCTGCTGTCTCTGGGATCCCTCCACCACCTGCTACGAGAGCATCATCTCTCCCCCCCCACCGGAAGAGCCTCTGGGTTTGAGGTGGGGAGGGGAGGGAGGCGCTGGCTGGGAAGGAGCGTCATCCTCTCTTCCCAAAGGATGTCATTCATTCCCAGATGTCATTTCCAGAGGCATGATGCCACCGTGCCAGCTGCCCTGTAAATCCTGGCATCTGCAGCCGGCATAGGATACAGAGCAAAGGAACGAAGAGAGAGGAGCACAAGCATGGTTGCACGTGTGTGTGTCCTCCTGTGCACATCTGGGGCCACGCTCTTGCACTCGCTCACTCGTTCATTCATGCCTTTCACAAACACGAGTGGGGCATCTCCTACATGCCCATCACCACGTTAGACCCTTAGGTTACAGTGGGGATAAGGCAAATGAGATCCTGCCCTCAAGAAACTTGCAGTCCTGCCACAGAAACAGGCCTTAAATTCAAAATAATTCACTCTTAACTGTTGTGATAAGTGGAAGGAAAAGTACATGAGATCGGGGTCCATGATCTAGTCTGGGAGGCCAGGGAAGGCTCACCTGAGAATTGGCATTTCAGCCGAGTCTAAGAAATAAATCAATCCAGAGATAGTAAGGTGTGACAAGGGAGCCTTACATGGAAAGGGTCCCCACTACCAACTCGCTATCTCCTTGAATAAACCACGTCCCCTTTTTAAAGAAGTTTTTTTATTTGAAAAATGATTTTATTTATTTATTTGAGGGAGAGCACAGAGGGAGAGGGAGAAGCAGACTCCCCGCTGAGCAGGGAGCCCAATGTGGGGCTCCATCCCAGGACCCCAAGATCATGACCTCAGCCGAAGGCAGACGCTTAACCGACTGAGCCAATAAAATAATTTTATCTTCAAATTAAAAAAATCTTCTGGGGGTCCTGGATGGCTCAGTCGGTTAAGCGTCTGCCTTTGACTCAGGTCGTGATCCCAGGGCCATGGGATCCAGTCCCATGTCCTGGGGCTCCCTATAAGCAGGGGAGCCTGCTTCTCCCTTTCCCCTCTGCTCCTGCTATCTCTCTCTCTCTCTCTCTTTCTCGAATAAATAAATAAAATCTCTTTAAAAAAGAAAAGAAATTTAAAATTTAAAAGTGTAAAAATAAAATTAATATAAAAACATCTCTATATTTTTTATCCAGCTGATTCACTACTGTTAACATGTTACCGCATTTGCTTTGTCCGTTGTTTCTTCTCCCTCTCTCTCTCTCCCTCTCTCTCACTTTTTTCTCAACAACGTGACAGTACCTAACAGGCACCAGGGCCTTCAGAAGCCGCTCCCTTTCTGAGCTCAGCATGGGAAGACGGTCCCTGTCCTCCCTCCTCCCAGGGCAGCTGGAGGAGCAAGGAGCGCGGGACAGGCTGCATGCGAAGTAAAATCACTACCATCCTTTTACTGAGCACTTCTTGGGATTTAGAAATGAAAATTAAAGTGTTTTCCCGGAGAAACGCCCAAGGCCTCAGTTTCTCCAGAAGACAGCCTGCTCTTCAGCCAGGCCTGGGGGGTGGGATGGGGGATGGCTGGCGGGGTTCGTCAGCAGCGCTTCTCCACAGACCCTCCTCCTCTTGGGTAGGCCGAGCCCTGGTGAGGACGTTTCCGGCTGACCAGCTCTCCCCACAGCTTAGGGGAAGCATGTCAAGGCAACTGTGGCCGGCACAGACAATGCCCCCCGCCCCCCAGGGAAGGGCTCCTTCCCCTTGCTAAAATGGAACAGAGCCAGCCCAGAACCCCTCTCCTGGCTGGTCAGCCCTGCATTCAGGAGCACAATACTGTTGGTCCTCTCGGCGGGGTTTGAGAGCCATTCCCTTAATGAGAACGATAAATTCACAAGACAAGGCCAGTTGCCAAGCGTGAGCAAGGAAAGTGCTGCCCGGGCCTCACTGGCCCCGGGGGACCACCCCCTCTGAGCGTGGGACCTACAGAATCAACACCCGGACAAGGGCCAGGCCCTGACTACTGAGTCACACGTCTGGGCTCAGAGCCTGGCGATGTGTACTTTTAGAAGCTTCCCAGGTGACCCTCTGTCAGCTTAGCAACCACCAGCCTCGCTACCCTCAGATCCTTCCAGGGCTGAGATGCCTTGATGGTATGATGGGGCAGAGCCCTAGAGGGGGACGACCGGCAGGCAGCTGGAGGGCACACGTTCACGTAGCAACCTCAGGTCCTTTGCTCGCAGCCCACGACCCTGGGAAGGAAGTGCGGGCAAGGATGTCCTGCCGCATCTCTCACCCTTGGTTTCCCCGATCACCTCTGATACAGGCAGAGTTTCTACAAGTTTTCTCCGAGTGGGCGGCGAGAGGCAGAAGAAAATCAGCGAAGCAGCCAAGTTCTGCTCTAGCCGCCCTGATGAAAGCTGGCTGCTGGCGTGGGCCGCTCGCTGGGGCACAGCTGTGGGCAAGGCCAGGTGCGGTGGGGCGGCCTCTGGCTGAGCCAGCTGCCCAGCTCCTGACTCATTCAGCCCTCTCCGCGGCAGGCCCGGGCCTTCCCCTCCACTGCCCTGCAACTTCTTCCCCCTCCCCCGCCCTCGCCCCAACATCCCTCCCCACCCCCATCTGTATGGCCAGCTTATTTTTCTTTACTCTAGTTACCCACACCCCTCAATGGGGTCACCCTGCTCCACGCTGGGGGCTTCTTGAGTTTCTAGGCAAACACCGGGACCCTGGGGCCCTGCAACCTTATTCCTCCCATCGTTAAACACTGAGACTCCCGGGGGGCCAAAACTGTGTCCGAGTGGGCCCCCACCTCCCCTTCCCAGGCACTCGGCACTGCCCTAGGCAGAGAGCAGGCACTCAGGACGCGAGGGAGGGAGGGAGGGAGGAAGGAAGGCTGCAATAAATCTGCAATAAAATCCAGTTCTTAATTGACCCACTGCATCAGACCTCTCCCCGGGGCCTGTTCCAGGAAAAGCTCCTGCGTCGAACCCAGTCCACAGCGACTTCCTCTCCCGTCCCCATCGCTCTGAGACTTCTGTGCCGGGAGAGTGTGAACTAAGCCGAGGCCGTGAACTAACTGGATTTTATGAAGATTCACCACGTGTGGGAGGCCACCCACACGGCGCGCGGAATGAACAACCAAAGGAAAGAATAAACGTCTGAATGTCCAAATCTGGCCTCTTCCTCAAAACCTGGAGGCAAAAGCCACCTCCTCAATGAAGGTTTCCCGGATTTCTCCCACTGGAAGTGCTCCCTCCCTCCTCCACCACTACGCAGCACTGTTCCCATCCTTCTTTCACTGACGCTGTGAGATGACCATTACTACACACATGACAGGTGATGTAAAGGAACAGTGAAGGCTTTGCAGTCAGACTGTCCCAAGTTCTAATGCCACCTCTCCCTCTCTGAGCCATGCAATTATGGAGGAGGAGCTAGACCCTTCTTATCCTCAGGTTCTTTGTGTATGAAATCAGAATAACTATGTGCCCTTTATGACTTTTTCCCCCTGCCTCCGTGGGGACGCCATGTCACACATGCAGCCCCCCACATCCCCCACACATCTGCCACGCTCTGCCCCCTCTAACGGGGGGGGGGGGCGATGGGAGCTGGGGTCCTCCGCTCAGGCGTGTTTGCCACGGGGATCCCATCTGGAGACTTCCCGCAAAGTCACCCTTGCGAATTCCTCAAGCCTCCTCACCACCCACAAGGCACACTCCATCTGGGAGAAAAGCCTGAGGAAAGGGATCACGTGGAATTCATCTGTCTTCCAGTCCTGGAAACTCAGGGGCCTTTGCAGGGGGCTGCTCAGCACAAGCAGGAATGTCCCGGCTGAGGATACACAGACCTCCACCCAGAATGGGGCTGAGAACCGACGTGGGCAGCCGCTGTCGAGGCCTGGGGCTGCAGAGCTTACCAAGTACTTTCACATCCAGTATCTGCTGGGGTCCTCATAGCAACCTGATGGCGTGGCCTAAATTGGAACCATTATTGCCAGTCATCTTAGAAAACAAGAAACCGAGGCTCAAGGGCAGAGAGATAAACGTTTTATCTCCACGGCAGCTAGAGCAGGCAGATTCGGTCCTTGATATCAGGAGCTTGCTCAGGATTTCCCCTCTGCCCTCCGCAGGGGAGACCGAGAGCTTCTTCACGTCACTTTAAGGACGTCCTTTTTCCTCCCGCTGATTCCCACTCTTGAAGCGGGCCTATGGCATGTTCACCCCCCAAAATCCTCAAAGACTGCTCCCCACAGCTATAAAAAATACAACATGAAAGAGATAGGGTAGGAGGAAATGGCACCCCGGAAACCAACAGAGCACCCAGGGGAAGGGGGAGGCTGCTTCGTGGCACAGAGCTCCTGGCCCCGCTGAAGAGGGAGATGTGTGCACCAGAGGGAAAGGAGTCGTGCCCTGCATGCTCGATCAGAGTCCCTTTTGAGCCGGTGGGAAGCGACAGCAAGGAGCTGGCAAGGGTCAGATCCAAAAAGGGAAGGTAACTGGAGCTGGGGGAGCCGATGCCAGGTCAGGTGGAGCGAGAGTGGGTGTCGAGAGCGAGATCAGGAAGCCTGAGGGCGGTGGGGCTCCCTCTTCTGTGGTGTTTGTGTGGGTCTGAGGACAGGTGTGGTGGTCACAGGGGCCCCGCAGGGTGGGGCGTTCCTGGCTGCAGTTTCCTTTTCTGGCTGATGCAGGGCTGACACTGGGTTCCTTTGCTGGCCTCCACTGAAATGGCTTTCATGAACTGAAAGCCTGCCGACTCTCCTTCTCTAGACCAGTGGGGGCTGGGTCACATCCAGATTCCCAGCACGGCAGCTGCCATTGCACTGTGTCCTTCAGTCCCCCCCCAATCCAGCAAGAAGAGCAGTTCACGCCTGCGGTACTACTGGGGAAACTGAGGCATGTAGCAGTAAAGTATTTTCCAAAGTCTCACAATTCTTAAATGGAAGAGTCCACATTTGAATCCAGTCCTACCTGGCTGCACATTTCTCTGCACTGTGCTGCTTCCCAAATTTATAGCGAAGCTCCACCCAGAGCATTAAGCCCCTGGGGTCGTTTTCTTAAAAAGTTCACCACCCATATGTCAACAGAGAACTAAAAGGGACCAGTGAGATGGGAAGGTTCTATCTCTTTCCTTTGCCCAAAGAGAATAAACACTAATGCCGAGGGCAGTGGTGCAGAAAGCCGTTTGCCCAAATGTCCTTGCCAGAGACCAACAGATAAACCTTTCTGCAAGTTTGGTTACATATTAACTCAGCACCCAAGGGCGCTATCCCAGACAAGCAAGCCAAAGTCCTTGCCTTTAGCTTTGAACTGGGCAAAAAGGAGCCCCAGCAAGCATCCAGCCACTTTCCTGCCATACTGAGGCACTCCCAGAGCCCCCCACGCTGGGGTCCATCCCCCTCCATCGTGCCGTTGCATTCGGGCCCAGCATAGGCACGCACACCGTGGCCTGGACGAGCCAAGAGAGCTCAAGCCTCATGTCAAGCTGCAAATCTCCTGACCCTCAGGAGAACTCAGTTCACCCCGCACGCCTGCTCTGTGCTGTGCCTCCTTCTGCCCACACCCATACGGTGTCACCCACTCTCCCCTCTGCTCTCACCCACCGGGACCAGGCAGAGCCCAGAGGCATTGCTGGCTGCTTTGGACGAGAGCCACCTCTCCCACATGTCTCAGAGTTTCTGCTATCTCTCCTCTGTCCCCTGCGGGCTGGCTGAGAGCCACAGCACCCTGAGCCTGGGACCACTGTTGCCATGGACACAGCGGGGTGGTCGCATTGGAGCAGGGCAGTGACACAGCTTACTGGAGCCGAAGGAGGGCTCCGGCCCTTTCCTAAACATGCTGACATCTCAATTCTCAGCCTAGGTGCCAACTTGCCTTTCCAACTGGGCCGTAAAAATAAATGACATGTCTGGAAACCTCCTTCCGCTCCTTCACGAATCCCCCACTACTCGGTGTTATGTTAAAATCTTAAGAAGTGTAACACTGGTGTTGGCAATAAACCTCGCCTATCAGCACAGATGAGGAATAGAAAGAAAAACCAATAAACAAACAGACCAAAAAATGATGTCTTCCTCGTTGGCACTTTTAACAGTGTAGGCAGGATGATAACTTCTGTGCTGATAACCCCAACACAGGACTGGAAGCTAAAATGAACCAGATGACGGGCCCCAAAGAAACTAAACAGGCAGCAGGACATCTCCGGTCCATACTTACCAATCAAATCATGGGGCCACCTGCAAATACACTCTCACTCTGGTCGCTCTCAGTAGACCTCAGGAATAAAGGTCACCCCAAGTCCCCCACCCTCTTTCATGCCTCAAAGCCTCCATCTAGAAGGTCCTTCTCTTCCTTCACCTGGCTCATGCCTTCACAAGCTCAATGTCACCCCTCCGTGAAGCCTCTCCTAACCTACCCAGCCCTGAACTGCCATCAGAATTATCGCCCACCCTTACCATTTGATAGCACTTACCACATTTTGTTGTACTTAGTTCAGTTCCTTTAAAAATCAGACTTTTAGAAGACTGCAGATTGTTCCTAAACAGGAATGATATTGTATGAACCCCAAGCCTGCTTATAGTAGCCGCTCGGCAAACGCTTATTGAATGGACCAGTGAGTGACAAGATAAAATACCTTGATAATTACAAAGTACAGTGGATCTTTGAACAATGCAGGGGTTAGGGGCACTGCCTCCCCTCGAAGATGAAAGTCTGAGTATAATTTTTGACTCCCCCAAATCTTCACTACTAATAGTCTTCTACTGACCGGAAGCCTTACCGATGACACAGTCGATCTACACATATTCCGTGTGTTACATGTGTTATATACTGTATTCTTACAATAAATAAACTAAAGGAAGACAATGTTATTAAGAAAATCATAAGGAAGACAAAATACATTCACAGGACGTTACCATATTTATGGGAAAAAATCCACATATAAGTGGACCCACACAGTTCAAACCTGTGTTGTTCCAGGGTCAACTGTACACTGTGTGATCTCCCAGCATCCCCGCTATGGGAAAGAACAGGTATCATTATCCCCATTTTATAGATGAGAGCAAGGCCACAAGGCTCAGTCTCGTTCACTCTCCCTCAACTAATGTGTGTGGTATGCGAGCTTCCGTCTAGAGCCGAGCTTCTCAAACCGTCATGTGCACACGAATTTCCTGGGGAGGTTGCTCGAATGCAGATTCAGTCTGTCTGGTGTGCAGCCCGAGACTCTGCATTTCTAACAAGCTCCCAGCTGATGCCCGGGCCGCTGCGCGGGAGCCTCACTTGAGTCTCACCCACCCAGCAGCATGGTGGCTGAGAGAAAAAACGAAACAAAAAACCCACTAATAAGCTTGAGTACAGAGCAGGAACTAGAGTCTTCTTTAAAAGCTAAGGAAGGAGAAAGGTTAGAAAGCATTATGCCCATTATACAGCTAGGGAAACCAAGGGTCGGAGAGACTGCATGACTTCTCCAAGGTCTAATCCAACCCTCCCAACCCTCGGAGGCCAGTTCAGTGCTGCCTTGAGTGGCGCCCACTGCACTGCATGCCGGGAAGCTTCAAGGATGGAGGCGCCACATCCCTCCCTCAGTTAGACGACAGGGGAGCCACACGTGCACCGGGAACTGCAACACAAAGTGGACTTGAGAGAAGAGCCAGAAGTCCAGAAGCGGATGAACACACGTGCCAGCCAGATTTTACCCGCAAAACGTGCCACATCTTTGTTTCCTACCCACAGCCCAATTAGACTGCAGATGGGGGTCTTCTTCCATCAACCCAATCCCCTTAAAAGAAAGAAAGGGGAAAAAAAAAAAAAACAGTGGCTTTAGGATTTTTCTTTTAAGCCCTGAACCTCTTCAGTGGAAAGTGCTGCCCTTCCGACCTGTTGATGTAATTGCCATAATTGAAGATTCCAGGCCCCCATGTGGGTGGACAGGGCCCCATTCATCCATCGGGTCAGCGAAGTGTAAACCTGCTGAGTCCTTCAGATGCCCCGGCCCTCAGCCTCCCCCTCTCATCCCCCCTCCAGCCCTGCAGGCTGGGCTCCCCGCGACGCCAGGGCAGCCAGGCCCAGGCTGGTCCCTCTCTGGCTCTGGGAACGGTGCCTAATGAAGGGGTCTGTTCTCATCTCCATGGGGCCCGACTTAAGGCCTCCTGACAGTAATGAGAGCCACACGTGTGGGGGTGGGGGACGGGAAGGCCAGCCCCCCTGCTGTCTTAGCACCCTATTAAACAGCAAGTCACATACACACGCGCGCGCGCGCACGCATGCACGCACGCAGGACATTGCAATTCTGTAGTAATCACCATCGCATCGCATCGCATCTTTAGAGCTCCCGGAGCTGCTCCAATTCCGAAAGAGGAAGGAACCAAAGAGAAGAAATAACTTGCCCAAGGGCATACAGTGACGCAGGACTCAGGTGTCCTGTTGCACCTCGCAGCACAGACTTCCCCTTCGAGGGTGGGGCGCTCTACTGCAGCCCCAGGGGAGCAGAGAGGAGGGAGGAGGGGGAGGAGACAGACTCCCAACTCGACATTCTGGAGCAGCCAGTTTCAGAGGGCTGGCCCGCAGCAGAGCAGAAAGGAGCAGTTAGCTGGGGCTGGGGCTGCTGGCAGCTCCGAGACACCCTTTGATCCTCCGACAAAGGCAACCTCAGAGTGGGACATTCACGGCTGCAGGTGGATCCGTGCCTAATCCCGGTCCTCCTGGTGTGAAAAGGAGCCAGTCTTGGTAGCCCTCTCCTGCGTTCTTTGTGTCCCTGTCTAAGCTCCGCCCCCGCCCCCGCCCCCGCGCGCGCCCGGGCGCGCGCGCGCTCTGCGCTTGATCTCTCTCTCTCTCTCTCTCCCTGCCTCCTCGCCCCCTGGAGCCTGGGAGCACCTGAACACGCCTCTCTGCAACCCATTCCTTCCATCTCCGCACAAGTACAACTTTGCACAGCACCCAGCACGTAGATGGTTCTCAGTAAATATTCATGAGATTTATTTAATAAAAGTCGATGTTTGCTCCAACTCTAAATCATCTTAGTGCATGGTTTTAATCACAGCTTTGCTTAGAGAGGGCCCCCCGAGGTGGGGTACAGCAGAAATGCTCAAAATCATGTGGAACAAACGTCAGACATACTAGCTCATTAATAAAGACAGGGGATGAAAGGGACGGACTACCTCAGCTGTGTCTGACTCCAGCTCCATGGCACGGTAGTGAATCCCAAGAAAAAAGCCAGTAACATCCTGGGTGCTAACAATAGAATCTGGAGACCCAGGGTTCTTCCTGAAGCCCCCTTTCAGCATCTCTACTCCCATATTCCCTCTTTCCACCTCCCAAGCCTCTGGGAACACTAGTTACGGAC
Organism: Ursus maritimus; assembly: GCF_017311325.1. Lineage (NCBI taxonomy): Eukaryota > Metazoa > Chordata > Mammalia > Carnivora > Ursidae > Ursus > Ursus maritimus. The sequence continues at coordinate 71,046,994 of NW_024426552.1, read as the reverse complement.
CAATGGATCCTACTACTTGTATCATGTGACACTCCTGGTCAAAAGCCTTCAATGGCTCCCTATTTCCTCCACGTGAAATCTGCACTGGACCTCCTCAGTCTGGCTCAGTCTTAACTCAGTATCATAATTTTCCTTTGCTCTCCAGAGCACTTTTTCCCTTTTAGTCCAGTCGGTCCCCTTCCCCAGCCCAGACAGTGTAGGACAGAGGGTGAGGTAAAGATACAATTTGGGGCCAGAAGCCCCAGGTGTGACCCCCAGATCCACCATTGGAACTCTCTGAGCCTAGTTTCCCATGGCTAAAACAGGGATGATAATAATATGCACTCATGGGCTTAGTGTGAAGATTAAGGGGTATGTATAATGAGTGTTAAAATACAAACTGTAAAGGGCTAAAGGAATGACAATTGTTCATATCTACTCACGATTATTCCCACTTCCAACACTGTCTTCGATCTCCTGACTTTGCGCTCAGTCACACCCAACTCAGGCCCTGGCACCTGTAGAAAATCATCCCGCTGACTTGAGTTCTTGCTGGAGTCCTAGCGGTTAAGGCCTCCCCCATAAAGTGTCTTCATTTGTTCACTCTGTCTTGCACATGTCAGCCTTAGAACTCCAAGCCTTTGGTTATTTACGTGTATGTCATATCATACAAAAATTTAGGTTGCTTTCAATTAAAAAACAAATACCTGTATAATAGCAAAGCCCAAGAAACAAATGGAGGGAAAAATCCAAAACATCACTGAGGAAAGAAAGGGACAATTATGTTAGACAGCTAGGTTAGCGGACTACTGCAGTTTAGTAAACCTCATTTTCTCTTCTTCACCCTTCTACGGAGGAGGGACTTGACTTATACACCGCAGTCCACAAGGGGAGGGGTGGAGTGGAACTTTCCCGGCTCTCTCCTCCTGGGGAGGCGAGTAGCTAATGAGACTGGTGAGCACCACACGTACCAAGAGGTGGTCACTGAATCGGGGGGCACCATGATGCAGTCCCTGCCTTCTGCGCCTTGGTCTCCTCACAGCAGGACAGACACCTGTTCTCTGCCCCCTTCCAGACTTCAGCCCTTGGCCACCTGCACAGGGACTCACCCCTCGCTGCCCACCACCACCACCAAGCGGGACAGTCGGCATTCTCCTGCTGCTGCCACTCTCCCGGCTTTCTAGAAGCAAGCTCACACTCTTGCCTTGCGGTAATTTAAAGACGTGGACTCAGGCTCTGCTTGGCAGAACAAGCAGGTCCCAAGGTCCAGCGCAGGGAAGAAGTCGGAGGTCCCACCTCACTCCACGATACAAGGGTTAAAAGAGACCCTGCAGTTTTGGAAGCTTCCGTCCTCGTCAATTACACTGATACCTGATGTGCCTTTGGCTTGGGGTCCTTGAGCCTATTTTCAATCTCTCCAAAAGAGGGGAAGAGGTGGTTTCAGAAACCTTTACTTCCCGCAAGCACCAAGGTGAACTCTGAGCTCTTGAGAGCCAAGGTATTATTATTTGATACACAAATGGAAACAAGGCTGAAGTGAAAGAGTTAATATGTCCCGATAGAAGGGACACTGAGTGGCCCAGTGGATGGGGTTCTCAAAGATGTTTAGAAGAAGAATGCAAAAAGCACCTTTTTTGTTTGGTAATGATACCTAAGAAAAGCTAAGGTCATATTTAATTTATAATTCAATGTAACAGAACTAAACTCATGCAAAGCAAACCTATTTCTTTGTGTTGCCTCTATCAGATACAGGGACAGGGTTAAATTCATTCTCATTCATGTGTTTGGCAAGAGACAAATAGCAGATAATTTAGAATTAAACTCGTTTACTCCCACATACTACGGAAATAAAAACAGGCATGACCCTTTGATAAACGATTTGCCAATATTGTTCTGCTAAGGTGCTAAGCTGGAGAAGGTCTGCTTTAGGGTGTGTTAGGCTAGTACATAAAACAGCATGATTCCAATGAGATCTGAAGCCAGTGCACGCACAAGCAAACATGGACGTCTGACCTTGGGAGAGAGGCCCAGAGCTCCACGTATTTATAAATTCATTTGTAACCGAGACCGAGAGTTGACCAAAGGACAGCCTATGACCTCTTTTTGTGAAATTAAAGGATAGGGTCCTATGTGCCATAACCAATTCTGTCTCGAAACATTTGGGAATCTGGGGCACGTGGGTGGCTCAGTGGGTTAAGTGGCTGCCTTTGGCTCAGGTCATGATCCCAGGGTTCTGGGATCAAGCCCCACATCAGGCTCCTTGCTCAACGGGGAGCCTGCTGCTCCCTCTGCCCCTTGCCCCAGCTTGTGCACCCGCGCGCATGTACTCTCTCTCTCTCTCCCGCTCTGTCTCAAATACATAAATAAAATCTTTAAAAAAAAAAAAAAGTTTGGAACTCTGCTTTCTTTTGATTTCTCTCCCTGTCTTTTCTAAGGAAATCCTTCATATAAGGAAGTTGGAAGGCACACGACAATTCCAAGGAGACCACTGGGCTGAACCATTTCTGTACCTGCCTCCCCCCCCTCCGCCGCCCCCACCTGCTTGGGGAGGACGGACACTCCCCTTCCAGGCTCCTTTTGCGCTCCTGTGACAGCTCTTAAGTGTCCAGGTAATTTTCAGCCCATGAGAGCAAGCCCTGCGTCCAGGGGACACTGGTTGATCTCTTCTTCCCCAGAACTTTCTCAGCCCCGTGGACAGACTTCTCCTTAGGCACAAGTCACACTAGCATCACTAACTGTGACATTGTCTTTATTCCCCCAACACATCACACAGTGCATGGCCTATAATGTACGAATTCAGAAAATGTCCAATTAATGAACAAATAAGTGAATGAATGAGTGAGCAAATGCATGAATTTAATGTCACCACAGAACACCTTCAGTGACCTCCAGTTCTTCCAACCCAAACTTGAGGAGACCACAACTTGCTGTCTGAGATCATGCCCCGTTCTCCTGGTCTTGGCAGTCATCTGTCAGAGACACTGACTGGGAAGCCAGCAGTTCCCCAGATACAACCTAAGGGAGGCCCCTGGTCGTCTGCTGAAACCCGGGGAGATGGTTTTCCCCACCAACGATTTGTGGATCAAAGTTACCCACATTATTGCTGCTGTGGTACCCATGCTGGAAAAATGGCACCAGAAACTTCTCTTCCCTGCAGCAAAGCCCCAGTCAGCCAGGTCAGATTTGGGGGAGGGGAAGTGTGGGGGTGAGTGGTGATGGTGTGGTCTTCTCCACACCTACGGGGGCTGGAGATCCAGGTTGGGAGGTTAATGGTGGATTTTGAGCTAAAATGCAATAAGCCTTTCATTCCTTCCGACTCCCATCTTCTGTTCTTGAGGCTGTAAAAAAAGACCCCCTCCCCCTCCAGCAAGACTGCTCTAGGCTTAGTCAGAGCCTTAGGCTGCTGTCATTCACCTGAGCACAGTGACAATAATCAGGTCAGGTGTTCAGAACAGTACGAGGTAGGCGGGGCTTGTCGGAAGGTGTCACTGGCGGCGCCATGAGACCAGCTGGGGCTGTGAGGTCATTTGGCCCAACAGGTAGGCAGTTCTGTTTTCTTAGCCCTGACACCCGATGCCCCACCAGTTATTCAATAACCCAGAGTGAGGTGGGTCCTACGAATTCCTGAATCTCCTTGGGGATGGAGGAGGAGGGGCCGTGCTTGCTTGAGCAAGGGCACCCAGGAGAAGTCAGAGCGGGCAACCAGCCCCCAGGAAGATGCCAGTGAAACAAAACTCAAGAAGAATAGTCAGAAGCGAGTAAAATCACTTCTGCAGAGGGATGAACAGTGATGCTGCAGCCCCCTGAATCCAGACAAGCGTGCCCAGAGGAAAGTGAAACTCAGCCCCAGACCCAGCTCCCATTTGAACTCGCAAGTCAAAGGAAGCAGCCAATTCTCAGCAAATTTGCCTTTAAAAAAAGATGAGGGCTGGGAGTGGAGTTTGGGGTTTGTTGGGGGGGGAGTCATTTGCTTTCTGATTTGTCTATTTTACTATCCAATATATGCACATATATGACCCAATATACGAGGATTTTAGAGCTTTAAATACATGAAGTGTTTTGATGAGAGACTAATTCATGCTTCAAAACAGTAAATTCAAGCCAAACATATGTTCTTGTGAATACTTCATAGAGGTTAAAGGAAAAAGAGGCTGTAGATTTTCCTTTTAAGTGTAACATTGGGGGCAGGGTGATGTATTCGTTCCCTAGGGTTGCCCTCGCAAAGTACCACAGACTGGGGGGCTGAAGACAATAGAAATGTAGGGGCGCCTGGGGGGCTCAGTCGGTTAAGGTTAAGCGTCTGTCTTTGGCTTGGGTCATGATCCCAGGGTCCTGGGATCGAGCCCCAAATCTGGCTCTTTGCTTAGCACGGAGTCTGCTTCTCTCCCTACCTCTGCCTCTGTGCTCTCTTTCGTTCTCTCTCTCTCTGATAAATAAATAAAATCTTTAAAAAAAAACAAGAGAAATGTATTGTCTCACAGTTCTGGGGGCTGAAAGTCTGAGATCAAGGAGTCAGCAGGGCCACATTCCCTCTAAAATCTACAGGGGGGAATCCTGGCTTGCCCCTTGCCTCGCCTCTCGTAGCTTCTGGCGCCTGCTGGCATTCTTTAGCGCCGCTTGGCTTCTGTGTGCGTCACTCCCATCTCTGCCTTCATTGTCACATGACTGTCTTCTCCCTGTGTGTCTTCTTCTCTTCTTGCAAGGACACCACTCACACTGGATTAAGGGCCCACCCTACTCTATCCAGCATGACCTCATCTTAGCTAATTACATCAGCAACCTCCCTTGAACAAACCTCTAACAACCCATATTTTCCAGATAAGGTCACATTCTGAAGTACTGGGGGTTAGGACTTCAACATCTTTTTTAAGGGGACACAGTTTAACCCGTAACAGGGGATGACCCAGAAGAGCCATAACCAACCCAGCTCCTAAAAGGAACACAGAGAGCTCACAGCAGCCACCAAGCTCCAGTCGGTCTTGGGAAGGCCCTTCTCTACAGGGACATCTGTGATTCCTCCCAAAGAGGGGAACAGGCCATTCATTCTTCAGTCCTTTCGGGAGATAGTTTCTAAGCACCTACTCTCTGTCCTACATGTGCCGGCTGTGGGTGAGAGAGGTAAGACGAGGTCCCAGTTATAGGGGAAGCATATGAGTGAGACAGTGTAGTTCTGTAGTCTTTGGCTCAACTGTCCCCAGCCCACCACGTAGCGTGAGCGGTTTGAGGGCCGGGTGCCCTGTCCCAGGCAGCCTTTGCAGCAGGCCCCACATGCTCATAATTATTTGTGGAATTGGCTTTCGAGGAGCCTTTGGAAAGAGAAGAACAAGGATATAAGCAGGGAAGGCAGAACGTGCTACGGGGTAGAGGAGACAAAGTCCAAAAGTCAGGGAGGCCCAAGGGAAGAATCATAAGATTTTCATGTTGGAAAGGATTTTTGAGTCTCTAAGTTGGTGGTTTTCAAACTTAAACACAAAAACCAACGAACTCTTTCCTTGAACAAAATCATATGAGGACGTGGAATGTGTGAGCAAGCAAAGGCCAAACCGTTCTGGTAGAAGTATCAGAGGGCTTACAGGAGCCCCTCGGCCCAGCATCACCTCCAGGTTCAGACCCCGCACTCCCTGGGAGGAAACACCTCCCAAAGCATTGGTTGAAAACCATTAGACTACTGATGGGGAAACTGAGGCCCAGAGAGGGAGCAATGAATACCATCTGCAGGGACATATACCGTGAGTCTACGGCAGAGGCAGGACTAGAACCCGGATTCTTCCCTGACTTGCAGTACAAAGCTTTCTGTTCAACCTCACATCCTTAGCATAGAGTAGAGGAAAAGATGAAGTTTCACACTCTGGTCTCCTTTCCCATCCAGACAGACCCTCTTTTCCTACACCTCCTCCTTGTCCCCACATGGCATACTTCCATGGGGACATAACCAGCACCAGCCCCTGCAGGCAAAAGAAGGGGCTCAATCCCTTTCCAGGTCTCTTCTGGGCCAGTGAGATGCAGCTGCTAGCTCTGTCACCCCGACAAAGCCTGAGAAACCACTTGGGATTCACCTCACTCCCAACACAGTCCGTCTCTCCCTCTGTGGAGGAGCAAAATCAAGGTCCGCAAGACACAAATGGGGAGAGTTCCTTCACAAGTTTGCTCTGAACCCTGCTTCTTCTGTTCCACATAACGGACAGAGACAGAGCGAGTCGGAGAGCGGCATAGACTTCCACAACGATACTCCTACCCAGGTTGGGACCACTTAGAAGTCCGTACCTGAAGAACAACACCTGACGCCCATGTTTCTTAGCACAACCAAGTCAACCCTGGGAGAACCTTCCAACCAAGCAGGATCACCTCATGAGATGTCCTGTCCACGTTTCTGAAGCCACCTTGGCCTCCATCCACTGGAATGACTCTTCAAAGCCTCACTGCAACCTTCGAGGACATTGCCTCCAGAGTCACCTTCCTGCGAGCCAAAGAGAGGCCAGTAGTTTAGAGAATTCTCCAGAGGCAGTGCCTCCAGGAGTCCTGAGTACTGATGAGCTTTGATGTGTGAATGCAAGACCTCTCGGTTCAACTCTTGACGCTGCCACTTACTCCCAAGTGACTTGGGACCAATCTCTTGATTACTTGTGAACCTGTTTGACCTCTGGAAATTGGGGGTTTACTCAACATTTATTCGGCAAACCCTCACTGAGCACCTACTGCGTGCCAGGTGCAGCGTTGAGCTGTGGTGAATTTTGCCCCTCCACTTCACAGGTTGTGGTGAGGAACATACCAGCAGGAATCTGAACATGGCCCGTCAATGGTGGTGTCGTGTGAATGTTGTTTCTACTTTAAGACTCCTATGGAGCGGGAAACACATATTTATTTTTAGTTTTAGTTTTAGTTATTTATTTGTCAGAGAGAGAGCACACAAGCAGGGGGAGTAGCAGGCAGAGGGAGAAGCAGGCTCCCCGCTAAGCAAGGAGCCTAATACGGGACTCGATCGCAGGACCCTGGGATCAGGACCTGAGCCAAAGGCAGATGCTTAACGGACTGAGACACCCAGGCACCCCGAGACATGTATTTCTTTGGCATGTCCTGTACTCTTCTAGACCTCATTCTCTCATCTTATGCCCCAAATATGTGATTGGATCTCATGTTTTTCACGGTTTTCCATCACACCAACTCATTTTGAAGGCTGAGTTGGCACCTGAAAAACCATGATCCATGTAAATGGGCATTCTTCAATTTCCCTTAAAGAACAATGAATGGCAGGGCGCCTGGGTGGCTCAGTCGGTTAAGCATCTGCCTTTACCTCAGGTCATGATCCCAGGGTCCTGGGATCGAGCCCCGCATTGAGCTCCCTGCTCAGCAGGGAGCCTGCTTCTCCCTCTCCCTCTGCTGCTCCCCCTGCTTGTTGCTCTCTCTCTCTCTCTGTCAAATAAATAAATAAATAATCTTAGTAAAAAAAAAAAAAAAAAGAACAGTGAATGGCCTGTACTTTCCCTTACTCACCCCATATCTGCAGCAGAGCCAGGCACATAGTAGATGCTCGATAAATCTGCCTAATGAAAGCATGAACGGGAAATCTTGCCCCCAAAGATGAGACTCAAAGATGAGTAAAATTAGAATAAAGAGGAGGAAACTTTTCCTAGAGTCTATTTTACCCAATAGTCCTTCAAAGGATCAGCATCCTCTCTGATACTCTCCTGACGACCGTGAATGACCCGAGGTTGTACCTTCCCTCCCGTCCGTTTCCTGGCAGGAAGACCCTTCAGACCAGTGGACACGGTGTGTTGTTCAGCACCGAGGGCCACGTCCAGTCTTCTGACATCTTCCTGTTGCACTGTTACACAAAAGGGAGCGGGCGATGCGGGTGTCCCCCGCCACCCTCACGCTAACAGCCGGGGCCAAGTGGAATATTTTCATTCAGCCTTTCTCCCCCTTCCTTTTTTCTTTTAAGCTTCTTCTAGTGATAAAAGCTGAAGAAAATTGAAATTGGCAACTCTGTGGTCTTCGCTCAATAGGAAAAGTACTAGAGATCATGTGAACCACACTTTTGCAAACTTAGAAAAAAATCTAATCTTGCCTCAATAAAAATGACATCATGTCACTGTAAGCGGCGGGGGGTGGGGGTGGGGGAAGGCTTGAAGGTTGCTGGCAGTGGCCCAGCTGAGTTCAGGGGTTCTGCTGGCTGCGCTGAATTCCCACGGGAAAGGTGGCCAAGAGCGCTGCCTCTCAGGTGAGCTTCTGAGGAACAGGAGGAGTGGGGAGGAATGAGAAAGCCCCCCGAAACCTCACTGTCATTGCTGTAATCCCAGCGCAGGGGCTGGCTCCCCCCCCACCCCCCAACTGCCTTTCTTCCCAATGTAGCTTTGGGCGGCGCTCCTCCCTCTGGCTGGCTGACACTGCTGGAGGGACTAGCTCAATGACAGCAGACCTCCCTGTGAGGGCACCACCCCAGAGCCAGAGGGCAGTGCCAAATGTCCCAATCCCACTCCGGTGGCGTGGGGTCTTCGCAAACGTACCCTTAGGGGGCCTGAGCCAAAGACAATAATAGAAATGGCAGGTTAGCTGACCCTGCTGCATGGAAGCCTCCTTAGCCCTGGAAAGGACATGGCTGGGGGCTGGGTTTCACGGTGCCTCAGTTTACCTTCAAGTGGTCATCACTTTCTGCTACCAGCCATTGACTGTGCATGAGCCGGCCCCGGACTGGTATATAAGGGATAAGTAAGAGTGGCTGCCCTCGAGACAGGGCTTGGGGCCGGGGGCCACAGATGGAAGGGCGACTTTTCGGGATCTACCCTTTGGTACTGCTTGAAATTTTTAACCATGTGCATATTTTAAAGTTAAATCGATCACTAGATAAAGAGAAATCCAAGAGCAGCAAATGAACCCTCGGTGACGTCTACCTCTCCCTGCACCCCTCACCTGACTTCTCAAACTATTTTTTTACAGCACCCCTCTACGGGTACGGCATAGCCCAACGAGAGCAAATCTGGAATTTCCATTTGACTTGAAGAGTTAGGCAGAGGGAGAGTCAGAAACGTTATTTTTATATTAAAGGAAATAAGAACATATGTGGAGTATAACGCAAAATGTACTTACGTGATTAAGAGGAAACATAATCGCTTCATTCTTAAGGTATGCCAGACACCAACAGACCAGCTGACAGGCCGCTGAGGCACGTGGGGCCGGTCCTGGTGTCTAAGGGGCCCTGAGACTCCACGTGCATCTGTGGTGTGTCTCCAGGGGCTGCACATGTGAAGCGGATCTGGTGAGTGTCCCCCACCGAGGGGCAGGTGTTCCGAGAGCGGGGCTGGAGGGCGGCCTCCTCGGAGGATGGGAAGGATCTGGAGAAGATGGGAGGCGGTGGGTGGACCAGAGGAGAAGCTTGGCCCCGGGGCAGGGAGAGGCCTGCTGTGCGCTGCGGAGAGACAGAAGTTGGACCCAGGTGACAGAAGGCTCCCAGCAGAGGCCGCGGTGCCTGGAGTAAATGTAGCCAGCCAGCGCTCCTCGGACATGGGCCTGAAGCCCCACTTCAAGGCCGGGGAGGAAGGATCTGCCCCTGGGGGTTCTGGAGGCAGGCCGAAGCTGCTGGCCACGAGGAAGCCCCATCCTGGCAGTGGTAGCTCTCTCTTCACAATACACCCGCAGTGCGACCGCCTTCTGGTTGAATGCTAGGGCTCCTACCTGTGCTCTCCTTGCCTCCGCCCTTGCCCACCACAGAGCAGCCAACGTGATCTTTTAGTAACATGAAGTATAGTCTGCGACCCCTCTGCTCAAAACCTTGGCCTGGCTCCGGCCTCCGTCAGAGCCACAGCCCCAAGCCCGCAGCATCTAGTCCGTCACTCCCTGCTTCCTCCTCCCCTCTCTCCCCTTGGCATTTTGCTCACTTCGCACCAGCCAGGCTGGTCTCCTGACTTTCCTATGGCCCATCGAGAGGCGTGGTCCTGACTCAGAGCCTTTGCATCTGCAGTTTCTCCTCCTTAGAAAGCTTCCCCCCAGATATTCACACGCTGGTTCCCTCCCCAGCTTCGAGACTTCCCTCAGAGGTCTACCCTGACCATGCAATTCAAACCCACCGCTCCCTGCACTTCCCCTCTCCCTTCCCCTACTTGATTGTTCTCTACAGTACTTGTCACTTACTAATACACTGCCCACCCCACTCAATTTATGTTGCTTGTCTATCCTCCCTTCTAAGATGTAGGCTCCAAAAGACTATGGATTCCTTATTTCTGTTTTATCACACGTAACCTCATGCAATCCCTCCTGAAAGAGAGTTCTAATTGATAAATGTAAAAAGAGTGAAGGAGATCAAAAATCACTATTAGATGACTACAGCAGTAATTGCCACAGGCAAGATCCTTGGATAGATTCAAAATTTGGTGGGCAGAACTGTTAGCAGAAACAGCATATCTGCAGAATCTTGAAGTATTCCCGCCCCCAAAAAACATTTAGGGAAAAGGAAGGGGGAAAGCGTCACATGACAGTGGACAACCCTGGCAGAAATTGTCCTCCCCTCATAATCATGTTAACAGCAGCAGTGAAACACAGCAGCATCATGTCACCCCTGCTCCTGCCGCCCTGGGAGGGACATACGGCCTCTGACACGTGCTCGCCAGAAGCCCAGCTCCCCGACATAATCACGAGGACACATCACACAGACCCCAGGAGGCCATGCTATAAAAACAACTGGTCAGTACTCCTAAAAGCATCATGAAAACGAGGAAAGACTTCGGAACTGTCACAGAGAGAAGGAGACTGAGGACACCAGACAACTCAATCCACCTGGAATCCTGGATGCGCTCCCGGAAAAGGAGTAAAAAAAAAAAAAAACCTAATAGAAAAAAATAATGAAATCGGAAAGAAGTCTGTAGTTTAGAGCCCTGGACCAAGATTCTTTGCTCAGTGCTGATGACTGCTCTATGATTAAGGAGGACGATGAACGGAGGGGAAATTGGTGAAAGGGTAGGAGAACTCCCTCACTATTGTTGCAACTTTTCTGTAAGTCTAAAATTATCTCAAAAAAAAAAAATTTAAAGGGCCATAAAAGCAAATGTAGCAATCTTTTTTTCACTCAACTCTAGGGTTCAGGGCAGAAAGCATGGAAAATAAGTCTAGGACCTATTGTTGCAAGTGGGACTGTGGAAGAATTCGTTTCAGGTGACAAACCAGGTGTCATCTAGGGGCTCCTCCTTAGCCGCCCTGGTCTGCTCTGTCACCTAGGCCTATCAGGTCTCTCCATGTCTTGAATCCACCCTCTCTGGGAAACAGTGCCCCTAAAGACCCGTCCAGAAACTCCCTTATAAACGACTGACATGCAGGGACCAGACAGGCAGGGAGACAAGGGGTGCGTGTGACCTGGAAAACAAGGGGAAACCTTGCCTCAATCCTATCGGCAAGTGAAAGGAAAAATCTATAAAACTCAAATGCCTCATCTTGGTCATTCGACATGGTCTTTATTCTGTGAGAGAAAGCGGTGGGCCCCACACAGGGTATCAAAGACTAAGATCCCCTGTTATCTCCAGCTTTTGCTCAAAGAATTCAACATATTTGGGTGGTTTTTTTTTTTTTTTCAATCTCCCCCTTTCGTTTATTGTCTCAGGGTAAACACTTGTGATTCATAAATGCCTCAAGAGTGAATCAGTATTCTCCTGTTCAAACCAGCAGAGGCCACATCAAACAATAGCCCAAAAGGTATTATTAATCATTAAATAGGCACATAGGAGAACACGCAGGCAAGGGACCCAGTTTTCTTTTCTCTCTTGTCTTTTTTTAAGAAAATAACAAAGAGCAAACCTTGACTTTGACCTATTCAGGAAAAAAAAAAAGTGTTTTGGGGGTTATTTTTGTTGTTTTTTTCCATAAAAGACTTAGTCAAATATAAGACGAAAAGGGCAAGTATTTCAGGTGGGGAAAAAGCTCTTTCCTTTGGGATCTTCCTCCTGCCATTAAACAAGGGCCTGGATTTCAAATTATAGCACTTGCTTTCTTTGCATTCACATGCCCAAGAGAAACGGATGTTGTCAGCCATGCTTGGCAGGCTCAGGAGTCGCTGGTGGTATCGCTACGCAAACGTACAGCCTGATGCAGACCGGAAGGTGGGGAGGCCCAAAGCATGTCTGCTCTATGCAAGAGGAGACCAAGTCCTGTCAACCATACCTTAAGCAACGGTCCAACCATTACGGGGCCTCCCTCAGACCCACCCTTCTCCTAGATACACTGAATAAGGTCCTCTAGGCGCCACAGTGGGGTTCCTCCCTTCAGGGAAGAGGCATCAACGGCATCACCTTCCAGAGACTTAGAAGTGCTACGACATCAGTGACTAAAAATAATATTCCTTCTTAGGAAGTATCTCTGATAAAAAGACAGCTGACTACCCAGAGGGACAACGTAGCACAGGCCACAGAACTAGGATGGCCACGAGTCCCAAGTTATGTCTGATGTCCTGACGTAACCTGAACGGCACTACCTTTCCCTCTCAGAAGTGACCGAGTCGGGACCATAAGCTCTACGGTCCTCTGCAAGAACCTGCCGGGGCAGGAAAGGCCTCAGACGCTCATCTTTCCACCAGTCGTATGTCATGTGAGTGTGACCGGCTCCAGCGAGGGCCTGCCCACGTTTGCTCCCCTGCCTTAAGGGTCCCTCTGCAGCTCCCTGCGGGGCCGGGCCATCCCACACATCCTGTGCGCCAGGCCCACACCGATGCCCTTGCCTGCACCCAGAATTCTCCCTTCTGCGGGCCTGAGGCTCGGTTCAATTATTCAAAGCAGGGCTACCCAAAGGGCTACTGGTGTGGTAGGGACCGTCTTCTCTGGAAAAGGAGAAGGAGACAGATAATATTTTTTTTGAGAGAGAGTGAGAGTGCATGTGTATGCACGAGAGCAACAGGTGGACGGAGGGGCAGAGGGAGAGAGAGAATCCCAAGCAGGCCCCACGCCCAGCATGGAGCCCAACATTGGGCTGGATCCCACGACCCTGAGATCATGACCCGAGTGGAAATCAAGAGTCGGATGCTCAACCGACTGAGCCACCCGGGCGTCCCGGAGCCAGATAAGTTTTTAGGTTCCTCCTGGTCCCCCAGCCTGTGACTCATAAAAGACTGGCTGAAGCCTTGGCTTTGCCAAATATTTGTGGACCAATTTACCACAGTGGTTGCCCATCCATTTCTTAGAAAGCATTAACTAACATCTTATGATTTTCTTTCTGATCAACGAGGCTACCTATCTTACACGCTGGCGATACACAGAGAGCACTGAGAGAAGCACCTCAAACTTACATTGTATTGGTAACGTGCCAGGCCCCATTCTAAGCACTCTATATATCAGTCCCCACAGCAATCCTATAAGCACTAGGACTATCTCCCTCCCATTGAACAGGGAGGGAAATCGAGGTATGGAAGAGTTAGGTCACATAGCTAGAAAACGAACAAGCTGGAACATGAACCGAGGCAGTGTGGCTCCGTCCTCGTTGCCTTTTAGCCACACTACTATAGTTTTCCCTGAACGTATCTAGAGATACGTATGCAACATTCCTAACAGAAATAATCACCAGGTCAGTCCAATCTCAGCTGTAAAACACTCGAAGTTCCTATTTAAATATGAGGCCATTTCACCTCAACTTTACAGGCCCCTTTATCAATATCATCAGCATCATAAAGCAACAGGTGTGTTGGGGTGCTCTATAAAAACTGGTGTTTTTGTGTGCTGTATTTACACATATTAAACCCAGCGTGTCTGCACACGATTACGCCGTCCCTCTTGGTTACACAGAATCTTCTGCGAGGGGCTGGCATGAGCAGAGCGTGAGGGCCAGCGAAGAGGTCAGCAGGGGTCCTTCCTCGGACCGTTTGAGGGCTCCTGCTCCACCTGGGAGACGGCCCACCAGGCTCTCCTTTCCCAGGTGACCTCCTTCTCAATTTCTTTCCCAGTTTTCCAGAAGGAACAGTGATCTCCCCACCAGCCTTTTCCCCCTTCCCATCTGCTGCCCAGCGGTGGACCCTGGCTGCCCGAATCTTACTGATTAACTATGCATCGATTTGGCAGACCGCGATTACAGTAGAACGGTTTGGGAGCTCAGTATCTCACTTCTTCCCACGCACCTTACCCTGGGAATGGCTTTGTACTTTCGTATTGCCATGTGGTGGTGTGCCTTTAATAACCATCAATAAAGATAGGCCTGGGAAAATACGGACAGCCACAGACTCCTCTAAATTCACCTGATTGCAACAGAGTAGAGCTGTCTGCAGGGGACAGCTCAGCTGGCCAGAGGGGGTCACCAGGAGCGGTCAAAGTAAACGCACCTCTTAGATTCCACAACCAAGGAAAATTCGGAAAAACACACTGACCCTCTGAGGGTTTCACCCAATTGCCAATAAAACCTATTGCCTTAAGTCAAAGTTCATTCATGCATTTATTCTCCAAAGATTTGGGGGTGCCAGACACCATAAGGAGTTTCAGAGCTTTTGTTTTGTTTTGTTTTATCAGAGAAGCAATAGAAATGAAGAACGTGGGAGGCAAAGGGGAAATTTTTCTAATAAAAAACCTCACCACTCTGCACAGATGACCAGCATTCAAATAGCAACAGGGATGGAAGTTCTGTCAGAAGAGGCATCTAGTTCTGCCTTACACATAGTAGGTGCTCAAAAATCGTCACAGAACTGAAGTCAGTGAAACAGGCAAGTGGAAATTGGACAGTTTCAATCCTTGACTGAGTTACCTCACCACCATCAACACAGGTTCTCTCGGTCCACAGAAAACAAGCTGGGACTCTACCCTTCTGTTCAGGTAATGAGAAGGCCTAGACACCGAGTCTAGGCCTGTCCAAGTGCCAGGACTTTTGAGGGCAGGCGAAGACGGTGAATCGCCACCCAGGACAAGGTGATCAAACACTTGAACGTGAGTGCTGGGTCCCTTGATGGCTATGGAAGACTAGAGAGAGAAAGGCCACAGCTGGGTACGTGCCGGATATACGCACAGCTTGGCAACCTCCTCCAGGAGCCGGCCATGCTCTGGGACTTTATCAAGAGACTTCCATCACGCAGGCAAGCCTGCTACACGCCAGCGTGTTACCACAGAGCTCGCCCTCCCTGGCCCCTGTCGGATGTCAGTCAAGGTTGCCCTGTGGACGTCCAACCCTGCAAAAGCAGAGGTTCCCTTTCCTTATCTCACAGAACGCCTCACGCAGAGTGGGGCTGAGGGGATCCCCAAGGCACTGCATGATGTTGGCAAATGCCCACAGTGGTCAGGGAGCTGGGGTTGAACACGTGGTCCTTGGTCCTTTCCCTGGCACTGCGAGGATCCGAGGGGCTTGCCTCCCCCATTGTTCTGGCCCACACAGGTATCTCCTCGCCAAGGCCGTGACCCTCAGACTAACCACGGAGCAGGATGCAGTCACCCTGTGCCCACCCCCCATTCCCTGCCATCACCCCAAACACTCCCGCCACCTTTTCCAGTCTGTGGGAGTTTATGTTATGCCTACAGCAATACAAACAGCACGGAACAAACTAACAAGTGAGGAGAGGTAATGCAGGTGCTAGAGTTTATAAGGGCCCCTCACTCATAGCCCCTGTCTCCCTCTGGGAAGCACTGGCTGCTGAACTAAGCCTCAGTCCAGGGGAGACTATGGCCATTGCCTTTTCTGTATCCTTTCCAGAACCCGCTTGGTCATCTTCTTGCTAAGTGGGATTCCTTCCCCTCTCTTCTTCTCCCCCACCTGGCTTCCCATCACAAGAAAGGACACTTCCTCCTTGCTTCCCCCCCACACACACTCCCAAGGATGTGTCCTCTGGATTACCAATATCCTATACCAAGTTGACAGACATCTCTCTTCTCCCCTCTTTCCATTTTTCTGGAAACACTATTTTTGCCCATGGCTGAGAAAGAAAAGTTGATTCTCCCCTGGCTGCGAAGCTCCCTGCCCTGCCTTGTCTCTCTAGGCACCATTTTCCAGAAAGCTTACCTATCCTTTATCCTGTGCCCCCCGTAGCCCATGGCCTAGCCAAATGCCTCCTGCACTGACCACTTGAATTTTCTCTCCCTCCCTGAGCCTCCACCAAAATCCTTCTAGATCATAAAACCATATATGAAGACAAAATGCTGTCACGGGCTAGAAAGTGCCCTGTCATCTGTCAAGTACTACCAGGCAGGGGACAGTTACCGCCAACTCTGTGGACGAGACCCGAAGGCCCCAACCGTGCTGGAGACCACCACAGTCTTAAGCCGTGGCCGTGGCAGCTGCCTAAACCATCTTCTCTTATTCCCTAAGCCTGAAAAATCTATATTTCACATGCACATGCCATCTATCAACCACTCGGAAAATCCATTAGATTTCTCACCTCTCCCTCTGCTACTCGTGACATCAGCCAGCAGTTCAATGTCTTTGTGCTCCAACATCATCACATCTTCTCTGGTCCCGATAAAAGCCTAGAATTGACGAAGCACAGATTCAAGGGCCTGGACATATTCTCTCTCCGCCCCCCTCTCTTCCTTTCAGAGCACAAATAAGGGAAACAGGCTGGCAATTAGAAGAAACGAGGGATGGTATGTGGCTTGGCTTGCTTGTGTGACTGAGAGACAGGCTGACCTATTCTGTGCGGCCCCTGCAAGGGGCTTCCTACCTCTTGGAACTCAGAAATCAAGATCGTTTCTTTTCCAGAGGTTATAGGGTGATGGGCAAATCCAGGAGAAAATCACAGCGCAGCAAAGCCTGGAATTTCCCCATGCTCTGCGCTGGGCATGGTCTGTCACATGACCAAAATCACTCACCAGAAGGTAGCTCGGGCTCGCAATGGAGAATCTATCTTTGGTGGCAATGTTAGCCACTTATAAATGATACCTCAAAATGTGTTTGGAGCAACATGGTGAGGCGGGTTTCTGGACTGGTGAGCAGAAAATCTAAGCCTAATTCTGGCTTTGCTATTTCCTCTTGGAGAGGCTGCTGAACCTTGGGCAAGTCACTTCTCTTGGGCTCAATTATACCACCTCTTCGGTCTCTTCCCCTGGGTCCCCTGACCCTTTTCCTGTAAGAGGAGAAATGATGTGAGGATACCAATGATGGAGATTTTAATTTAAAAATGTTGCAACATTCATGCCATATCACTTTCAGGCCCTAAGTTTTATCCTAATGGTTTTCCTGGCCAGCTGAGGGGGTTTTTTTATTTTATTTTTTTTGATTTTTCAAGCAATTTGATCTGATGTCACAATTTGAGCGGTCATCAGCAAGCCAAACAAATGCATGGCCTGGGTTGAAAGGGGCTAGGCTTCACCCCCACCTTCTTGAGACTTCCAAAGCCCCCCCCCCCACCCGGCACTGGCCCTGGTGAAGTTTTGAGCCTTTCACACAGAGGGGTGCCAAGTTAGTGACCCTGTACTCCCTAGGGAATGCCCTCCTCATCCCTGGGCTTGCAGGTTTGCCTCACTGCAGCCCTGTTCAGAGGGTAAAGGTCAGCTAAAAGCAAGTTTAGAGCCTTCCCACCACACCGCTGCCGCTGCTGTGACTGGGCCCAGTGTGGGAGGTAAGCCATTCCAGAGCACCCTGCCCACCCCTTTGGAAAAGGCTTTCTTGGCAACCATCCTTTTTCAGGGCCCATCAGAAAAGTGCACATTCCCCTGGTCTCACTGGCTTGGTCAAGTTTTCCAAGGGGGGTGGGGAGTGGGGCGCAGAAAGCATTACAGGCTGCTATTAGCCAATGCCAAAAGCTTCTGTTTTCCACCTCCACCCCATTTGCACGTCGAGGTCCTCACTTGGCTAGAAACCGACCAGGCAGTTTTGTTCAGAAGGAGCAACTTATTTTTATCGAAGATGGAATGCAGAGTTGCAGTTGTTTCTAATGCCTCTTCATGGCAACCGGGCCTCTTGTTCCAAGCATTCCTGAATCCTCTCCTCTTGATAAACACTTGGCTTTCTTGCCTAGCCCTTTCTCCATCCAAAAACTGGGTGCAGAGCGGCTCAAGTGCCTCAGAACGTAAAACAAAAAAAAGTTCTGGAAATTCAAAGTACTTTTATTAATGTGTCTATTTTAAATCCAGGCTTTGGTGGTGAGCACAGCCCTGTAAACCCCACCCTGAATTTCCCAGGGACCACAGCACTGTGGTGTGGTGGGAAGAGCTCCAAGCTGGCTGCGGGCTCGCACTCTGGCCCTAGGTTGCTGTAGGCCCTGAAGCCAGTTCCTTGCCCCCTCTGGGGCTTGGAGTACACCCTTGTAAGTGGAGATGGCCTAGATCAGTTTCCTCCACCTTTCTGGGTCCCAAGAAGCTTTGAAATTCTGCTGAAAGCTATGGACCCTCCTCTTACGAAAAAAAAGATGCATTCATTGATTCATTCATTCATTCAAAAAGTGTGTATTAAGCTACTGCCAAATATGCATGTAGACTTAATTTTGAATTCCATTTCAGGCATTTTTCAGGTTCCCCGGAAGAGGGGGCGGGGGCGGGCATTCGTCCGTGAACCTTAAGGTAAGAAATCCCGGTTGTGAATTCCGCCATCATGAGCATATATGGGCTCTCATCTAGAAGGACCACAATCATGATTCTAGCGAGGGGTCCTACAACTACCGGTCAGCCGGGTGCCGGAAAATGCAGGCAGGGACGCCGTCAGCCTGCAGGTGACCTCCGGGTCCCCGCCCCTTCCCACCAGGCTCACCGGCCGCACACACGCGTGCACCGCCCCACCGTCGGCGGCAACGTGCTGTTTCTGGGCACTCGGACTGCGGGGAGCTGCCTGCACAGACAACAAACATCTCTTCTATCCCGGGCTTTATTTTTCTCACGGTCTCTGAAAAGGCTGCGATCAGGTGATATGTGTGGGACTGCTCCCTGTACAGGTGCGGAGCAGGCACTGGGGGAGGAGAAATCCGCCCCGTGTGTACTTACTCGAGGCTCTTTCAATAGCTCTCCCAGGATAGGTCTTGGCAGGGCAGCTCCCGGGGCTCTGGCAGGCTGCAGGGAATCCGAGTGTGAGAAAGTCAGTCAAGCGGAGGAAAACGGGGGGGGGGGGGGGGGGGAGCTTCAAGTCCTCAGGCAAAATACCTTTTTTCTTCTCTCACTCTCGGTCTTTTCTGCCGCTTTAAACCAAACCCACAAACCATTCGGATACCTAGGGACAAAGGGGAGTCTCACTAAAGGTGCAGTTATTTGTTTTATGGTTTAAAGCAAACAGGTGATGTCAGAAGACAGAAAATCACCGCTCGTGGGCCAGAGAGGGGGACGGGGATAAACAGAGCAGCCCCTGGCCCTACTTCTCTGGCATGATACAGTGGGAAAGGGTCCCTGTGTTCTGCTGGTCTCACAGTGGGATCAAAGAAGTGACCTCTGTTGATGAACAGGGTTCAGTTTTCCCTTTGCTTTCAGGGTGGGGGGAGGACTGAAAAATAAAGGCCGTTCTATCTACGGGGAGGCTTCCAATGCCACCTTCCTTGAGGGTAGGATCTTCGTTCCCCATTTGAGAAGGGGTGGAAAGAGTGTCAGCTTGGTCCTATTTTCACTGCCCAGGATAAGTAAGGATACTGAAAAATAGTGTATAAGGATATTTGCAAAGAAATTTTCTTCTTGAATGATTAGGGTGGAGGGCCAGAGATTTCATGGGTTCGGGGTTTTTTTGTTTCTCTTCCGCCCAGAGACAAATTCGTGGCAAATTTCTGGTTACTTGACTGACCCTTCTGTCTCTCAAAAAATGTGTGTGTGTGTGTGTGTGTGTGTGTGTGT
>NW_024426552.1:70976723-71027323 GCF_017311325.1 Ursus maritimus | reverse complement strand
TGTGTGTGTGTGTGTGTGTGTGTGTGTGTGTAAGTTATTTGCTCATTCTACCAGTCTAAGCACTCCTAAAGTGGCAATAAAAGGGTTGCTGATTAACTATCTGACCCATGAGGGCTGCTTCAGACACAGCAGTGAGACCCTAACCTGACTATAATCAGCATTCTCCACGCACCTTCAGGGTGCCCAATCCTGAGGAGATGACAGGGTTAGAGACAAAAAAAAAAAAAAAAAAAAAGACTCTTAGGCTAGAAGGGACAGGGGGGTGGCATACCCAGCTAGTTAATTAGGGCGCAACAGCAGACCACAGTCAATGTCATAGCAGAACTTAATGGAGGAAGTCACTGGCTCTCACAGACTTGGGGGGAACCTGGAAAGGGTTAACACGCTTCCCTGGGAAGGGTTTAGTTCCTTGGAAGAATCTGGGTCAGAGTATTTATGCAGTTTTTAAAAAGTCAGATGCTGAGTAGAGCATTTTAAGAAGCTTGCAAAGTTTGTATGGCAGAAACAAGGGTAACTTCGGGCCCATCACCTTTCACCAAGAGGATTTCAAATACGCAGGAAAACTCCACATCTTTTTTTTTCAAAAGCAACAGACAATTTTCTGTCATCACCCCCTTTCCATCTGTTTAAAATAAGAAAGAAAAGTCTGGTCCCATTGGCCCAGGGTGCAGATCCACAAAGGAGACATTGTTCATCATTTCTTCAGAACACGATAGGCACAGCCGGCTCCGCAGTGTTAAGAAAACACACGAAAATCCCCGAGAGTAGCCTGAGGGGCAAGAGTGAGTAAACCAAGCCTGCAATGAGGTAAAGGTTTAGCAGCCGACTTGAGGGCTGTCCTGGAAGATGGAAATGACCGCTTGGAAGGTAAATTCAGTCAGAGTCCAATGACTCTTTAGTTAGACTCCATGTCGTGGGGGAACATGGCATGAAAGGGTAGACAGGTTTCTGAACTTGTGTCACCCCACAGTGTGCAGTCAACGCCCAGGCGAGCTGGTTCTAGACAGGCGCTTCCGGGTGAGTGTCAGTCTACACCTGGCACTTAGGAATCTCCTTTACCGGCTTGAATCCTCCTAACTGGGCTCTCTGCCTCTAAATCCTGCAATCCTCTCTCCGCACTTTCGCCGGAGCCATCCTTCTAAAGGAGAACCTTGACGTCCCTGCTCTATTCAAGCCCATTTCCTAGCTCTCCATTGTCTGAAGATAAGGCTAAAGTCCTTTAACAAGATGTTTAAGGGTCTCGTGACTTGGCCTTAAGCCTCCTTCTTCAGTCCCCTCTCACACTCCTTCCTGTCATACACACTGGACTCCAGACCATGCTCCCTGAATCAGGACCTCAGGTTCCAGACTGTAGGCCTTTAATGATGTGGGTACTCCCATCTTCCCCAGCCCCATGACTCATATTTCCAGTGCCCCAATCCTATCTATTTTTCAAGATACAAAGCACATGCCATTTCCTCCTGGAAGTTTTCCAGAATACCCCCACTTACTAGTAATTTAACTATCCTAAAGCTCCACAGCATTTTACTTCTATCTAGACACATAGATGTCTCTCTCGAGCGGACCAGAGGAATATACTGGGGAAAAAGATGTCAGCTGCACTCTGTGCTGTAGGCTTCCCGAGGGTAATAATCATTTTATTCATCCCTGTATCCCACCCACCCCCACCACCATCCCCGGTAGTCCGGCAAGAGTGTTGCCCATGGTTTAGTGCTTCCTTTAGGTTCTCCTGATCTCTCAGACCATCACCTAAGCCCTAAGAGATAGGAATAATGGAGGAATGCCCGGTCATCCATCAGAAAATCAGGGTCTGTCTGCCTCCAGTTGACTGCAAACTCCTTGCAGACTGCCACTGTATCTCTCCTCTTGGTAATCCCAGGGTTTACCACAGTGCCTGGCACAGAGCGTGCGCTACAGAATGAAAGAACGAGAGGGGCTTGCCCAAGGTCACCCCGAGTCAGGAACCGCTGAATCTCAGCCGGACGAGATCTGGTGGAACCATTTACAACATTATCTCAGTGGGGAGCTCGGAGGAAGGAAGGAATGAAGTGTCTGAGAAATGTGTGCCAGGCCTCTGGCGGCCTCCAAGCCTGCAGAAGGGCTGGGAGGGCGGGGGGAGCGCGACATCAAACAAGACGCTGGGCTCCGGGGCTGCCCCGAGCCTCCCGAGCAGCGCGCCGAGCTCCCGGGTGGCGGGAAGGGTGGAGGGGATGGGGGCGCGGGGCCCGGCGACCCCGCTGGCGGGCGGGCGGGAGAGGCGGCGGTGGCGGCCGGCCGGCCGGGGCAGTGCGCGTCGCCCGCCCCGAGCAGCAAATCCCCCAGGGAGGCCGCCGCCAGAGCCCTGGCGCTCCCGGCCCGGCGCCCGCCACGTGGCACCCGGCGGCGGCGGCGGCGGCTCCTCCCGGCGCGCGGCCCGGCAGCCGGCAGCACGCAGCCGCCCGCGCCGCCCGCCTCCTCCCGGCCGCCCGCCGGCGGCCGCCCGGGCGCAGCGAGGGGGAGCTGCCCGGCCGCCCTGGACCCGGGGAAGGGGCGGGCGGCGCGAAGCCGCTTTAACCGCAGCCGCCGAGCGGAGGCAGGAGGCTGACCCGGCAGCTTCCTAAGTGCGGTCAGGCATCTCGTGACCGCGGCGGGCGCCGGGGGCCCCGCGGGGGGAGGGAGGGAGGGCCGGGGCAAGGAGCAAACAAGAATGCCCCCACCCCTCCCCCGGGCTGGTGCTAGTGAGGCTTTCGGCCGAGTTAAAACCCCAAGCCCGAAATCAGGGGTGGAGTGGGGGGTTGGAATAATTCCCCACTATCCACCCCGGGGCGTGCGCTCCCCGCCCGGAAGGGCTGACCTTGGCCGGGGAAAGGCGGGGGGCGGTGGTAAGCGCCGGGGCTCGGCTCCCAGCCCGCCGCCCCCTCGGATTCCTGGCCCGGCGGGGGCCGGAGGAGGGGGCCCCGGACACACACACACACACACACACACACCCCACACGCAGCGCGCGCCAATGAGCCCCGGCCAGGCGCAGGGGGCGGGGTTTTCCCAGGCTCGAGCACAGCAGCTGCTATTTACCTTCTTGGCTTCTCCCGGGGACCAAGAACCAGCCCCCGCGCTCCGCCGCCCGCCGCCGCCCCCCGCCTCCCTGCCCCCGGGGCGCGCGCACACACACTCACACACGCACGCACACACACATCCTCCCGGCCCGGCCGCAGCCGCGGCGGCAATAAAACATCCTGGCACGTGCTCCGGCTCCAGGCGCGCCCTCGCCGGCCGGCTGATGTCAAACTGCAGCTCGGCTGGTGTAGCTCTTAAAGGGCCCGCGCGCGCCGGGTGCTGAGGCTGCCCCGGCCGCCCGCTGGTTGAGAAGGAGGGGAGAGGCTGCCGCCCGGCCCGCCACCTCCATAGGCCGCAGAACCGAGAGTCTGTGGGTGGAAAGGAAAAGGATGGCGAGGGCGCGCGCGCGTCCCTGAGGCCTTGCCATCAAAGCCCCTCTTGTTCATCTTTCATTTGAAATTCCATTTCCTTTCTGCCCAGTTGGAAATTATTCTGATTGTTTCCTGGGGAAGCGCGGGATCCAAGGCCCCGACTCCAGAAGAGGAATGAGGGACGGGCGAGGCGGCGGGGGGGGGACAACAACAACAACAAAAACACCTTGCTCTGAAAATTCGCAATTATAAGGTGGGAGGCATTTTTTTCCTTTTTCTGCAAGCAAAAAAGTATTTTTTTCCCGCCCCTTTCCTGCATGATCGATTTTCATTATCCTCCTTCCCCCCAATGTATAGTGTCTGAGCGGGAAATCACTTAGATGTTTCGGTAACTCAAAGCCTTGCTCACGTTCTCTTCTTTTATCCCTGTCCTTCTAAATCTTTTTTTAAAAATATATTTCAAATGAATCTCTTATTAGTGTCAAAGCAGCTCTATTATACATGTGAAAGGAAATAAAGAGCAAAGACCCTGGCCCCAAAAGAAATAAACTAGACTGGGGCAAAACCTGCGGAAAAATCCTCTCTAAAGCAAAGCCCAGCAGGCAGAATAGCAAAGGGTTAAAATCCTTTTGATTGACGTTGTAGCCTCCGGTGCCCCGGGCTCAGGCGCGCGCCATTGGCCGCCAGGCCTTGTGCCTGGCGGCCAATGGGGGGGCGCGGTCCACGAGCGGTGCCGCGTGTCTCCTCCTCCCATTGGCTGAAAGTTACTGTGGGAAAGAAAGTTTGGGAAGTTTCACACGAGCCGTTCGCGTGCAGTCCCAGATATATATAGAGGCCGCCAGGGCCTGGGGATCACACAGGATCCGGAGCTGGTGCAGATAACAGTGGAATCCCCCGTCTACCTCTCTCCTTGGTCCTGGAATAGCGCTACCGGTCACCAAGTAGCCATAAGATATTATAATAAACCCTCAGCACTTGCTCAGTAGTTTTGTGAAAGTCTCAAGTGAAAGGGACATAAACAAAACAATTTTTTTTGTGTGAAGAACTCCAAAAATAAAATTCTCTAGGGATTAAAAAAAAAGCAACAGAAAATGCCAGCTGATATAATGGAGAAAAATTCCTCGTCCCCGGTGGCTGCTACCCCAGCCAGTGTCAACACGACACCGGATAAACCAAAGACAGCATCTGAGCACAGAAAGGTAAGGGCAGTACCACTATCTCTCTGCAGCCCTAAGAAATTCTGTCGGGGTTGGTGGGTTCCCTTCTCCCTTGTAACCCCGGGGTGAAATGGCAGATCCCATGGGAACTCAGGGCTCTTTTTTTTTTTTTTTCTTTACAGTCATCAAAGCCTATCATGGAGAAAAGACGAAGAGCGAGAATAAATGAAAGTCTGAGCCAGCTGAAAACACTGATTTTGGATGCTCTTAAGAAAGATGTAAGTGGTAACGCTGCCTTTTTTTTTTTTTAATTAAAATGAAATACCATTTCTCAGGTACTAAACGTGAAACCCGCCCGCCCCCCCCCCCCTCCAGCCGGCGGGATCGCCGCCGCCTGCACTGCGTTCTCTGAGGCCGGAGGGCCCGGCCCCTCCAGGGTCTGGGGATGTCGGTGCCGCGGCCGGGGAGGGGAGCGACCCCAGACTCCGAGGCCGCTGGCAGGGCTCTCACTTTAGTGCTTTGCCTCCTCTTCTGTGCAGAGCTCGCGGCATTCCAAGCTGGAGAAGGCGGACATTCTGGAAATGACAGTGAAGCACCTCCGGAACCTGCAGCGGGCGCAGATGACGGGTGAGGGCGGCTCGCAGCGTCCCCCTCTGCGGGCGTCCCCTTCGCGCCGCGGTGATTTCTTCCAGACTTCCGCCCGTGGTTGTGAGAGGCATTCAGCTACATTTTACTGCCTTGGCTCACTCTCGCGTTCCCACGGTCTGGGGCTTATTTATAGCCACAACTCCAAGTTGTTACTGTTCCGGAAAGGGAGGGAGAGAGGTTGTAGCGGCGAGGGTGGCGGGCGGCTTTGGCAGTGGGGGAAGCGGGTGGGGACGAAAAGTCTCAGAACCGTGGCGGTTTTGAGCTGCGTGGAGCCTGGGGGTCATCTGGTTTAGCACACCCCGCTTCCCCATTAGAACAGGGGAAATGAGGCCCGGGTGGCGCGGGGGGAGGGGGGAGGGCATTGCCCAAGGTCACTACGCGCGCGCGGAGGGTGGGGGAAGATGTGAGGCTGAATGGGTTAAAATAGAGCCGCGGGGAATGGAGAGGAACCTTCTTGGCTTCGGTCGCCAAGCTAGTGCTGAGAGGTGGATGGTTTTTCTAAACCACCACCCTCCCCCAGCCCCAGCCAGGGGCTGTTCCGCGGGCGGGTGGTCAGGGAGGAGCGCCGCGGGGACCTCCCAGGGCGGAGGCGGTGGCCTCGGGGCCAGGGCCATTGGGTGACCCGTCTGTCTCCTTCTGGCCCGCAGCCGCGCTTAGCACAGACCCGAGCGTGCTGGGGAAGTACCGGGCCGGCTTCAGCGAGTGCATGAACGAGGTGACCCGCTTCCTGTCCACGTGCGAGGGCGTTAACACTGAGGTGCGCACCCGGCTGCTCGGCCACCTGGCCAACTGCATGACCCAGATCAACGCCATGACCTACCCCGGGCAGCCGCACCCCGCCTTGCAGGCGCCGCCGCCGCCCCCGCCGGGACCCGGCGGCCCGCAGCACGCGCCGTTTGCGCCGCCACCGCCGCTGGTGCCCATCCCCGGGGGCGCGGCGCCCCCTCCCGGTGGCGCGCCCTGCAAGCTGGGCAGCCCCGCTGGAGAGGCCGCTAAGGTGTTCGGCGGCTTCCAGGTGGTTCCAGCTCCGGACGGCCAGTTTGCCTTCCTCATCCCCAACGGGGCCTTCGCTCACAGCGGCCCCGTCATCCCAGTCTACACCAGCAACAGCGGGACCTCCGTGGGCCCGAACGCAGTGTCGCCTTCCAGCGGCCCCTCGCTCACGGCAGACTCCATGTGGAGGCCGTGGCGGAACTGAGGGGCTCAGGTCACCCCTCCCCGCAAACTCCCAACCCACCTCTCTTCCCTCGGGACACTCAACAGGAACTTGGACACCGGGAGAGAAGAGGACTTTTGTGATTAAGTGGTTATTTTGGTTTTTTTAATTTCTAAAAAGTTACTTTTTTGTAGAGAGTTGTATTAAGTGACTGACCATGCACTATATTTGTATATATTTTATATGTTCATATTGGATTGCGCCTTTGTATTATAAAAGTTCAGATGACATTTCGTTTTTTACACGAGATTTCTTTTTTATGTGATGCCAAAGATGTTTGAAAATGCTCTTAAAATATCTTCCTTTTGGGAAGTTTATTTGAGAAAATATAATAAAAGAAAAAAGTAAAGTCTTCTATGTCTTAGAACTGATTATTTCGGAATATGCAAAAAAAGGACTCTTGGCAGAATGTGGATTACATGTAATCTGAGAATTCAGTCATTGGCTCTTTTGTTATTAAAAGAACACTTTTAAAAATCCATCAAAACTTTTACCAACCCTCCATGAACTAAATTCCACTTAATTTGCAAGAACCCATCTAATATGGCTACTCTGATCGATTTGTGGTCAATGTCTTCAAGGATTGCAAAATTTTTTTAGTTGCAATTGAGTAAATCATTCAGTCCTGGTTCTCCTATTAGCTCCTTCTGAGGAAGGTTGAAACGGACTGAAGTCATGACCTTAATCAATCGTTAATCAATCGAGTAATGTGTGCCCACCGCCCATTAAGGGAGACCTCTGTGGCGCTACTTCCCTGGGGTATCACACCACCATCCAAAGTAAATGGATGCAGGCAGCCTCCAGCCTTCAAGTGTTGGAGACTGTTTAATTAGTCAATACTTAGGGGCAGCTAGGCATTCCCTTGTACCAGCATCCAAAAGTTTGAAAATGCCTCTCTGCACCCTCTTCAAGCAAGCTGAGAAGGTCAACAGATTCCTTCTGCCAAGGGACAGCTAGTAAGACTCCCAAGTGGAGCCCAAGTCCAGATGATTAACACCAGACATATGTTTTTGATAAGTTTCTGTGCTTGGCCCTAATAGAGAAAGCATGTGGGGGCCGCGCTGGCAGGCACACAGGCCATCTTCCCTTTAATACAAACAGCAAGCGACCCCTTCGCTTGGTCATGCCCCATTTCCAGGCAAGATGTGGGCTCCAGATAGAAGCAAAAGGGTTGTCTCGGGTTTCAGCTCACATAACCCTCCTTAACAAGTCCTAACTCAAAGCGGACAGCTTTAAACTGTGCCAGGATCTGCAGGGAATTTCTTCCAAATCCCATCACAAAGGCTTGTCAGATTTTGTCAGATTTGGCCAGGTGTTTGACTGCATCCAGGTGTTGGGGAAATGAAAACCACGAGCCCTGCGAGACCAGACACATCAACCGCGCTGTGGGTCTGGCAGGCGCGCCCTCCTCCCCCACCGCCGGCCAGTCCTCCTCCCTGCCCGGCTCCTCCCGCCAGCCTCCTCTCATCCCCCTTCTTTTAGAAGGGCTTCTGGGAGGAGAAGGATGAGGCGGGAGAAATCAATCTTTGAAGCCTTCCTAACAAAGATAAAGCCAACGATTTTCTGTCTTGTTTCAAAAGCTTTACCTCTCCCCCGCCTTGCTCCGGCCTTTCCCACAGGCCAGTGTGCAGAGCCGCTCTATCATAGGAATGATCTAGCTAGCAGACAGCACTTTTCTACTGAATACCTTCAACCCAGCTTCGGACCCAGAGGGAGAGTTTTAAAAAGATACTTTTTAAAATTTGGCTCCTACTTGCCTCATTATGTGGAAGGTGTCCAACACCCACCCCCAAGAAATACACACATATATACACACATCCTTCTTTATTGTACCATTTTTTTCCATGATTTCTCTCTTGTTTAAACACAAACATAAGAGCAATTGCTCTATTAAGACACCCAAAACAAACCTAAATGCTTCATTTGGTAAACCTGTCTTCTGGTGCACTAGAAGTCTTTTTCTATCCTGGCATAAACAATGCAGGCATCAGGGTCTCATTTTTATAAAAATACATGTATGATCTTTAAAAACTCTCTCTCACACACACACACAAACCAGCGCAACCTCTGCACCAACTTAAAATTAAATTTGTCTTTCCCTGTACTAAAGGGGAACAACTGAAAAAGTGAATTTTTATTAACATCATCAAAAGTACATAGATCTCTTGGGGGAGGGAGTAATACATTAAAGGAAGAGAAGTAAACATTTGTTCCTTTGATAATTTGAAAATCGTCTTTTTTCCTGGAATTTGGGTCTAGACTCTTAGATGAGGCATCTGTTTCTGTACAATATGAGGAGAAAGGGTGACATCTTAGGCCCCAGTGGGAATTTTCAGGCTTCTGTGCCAGCGACACCGCTAAACTGACTGTGTCACTTTGGATGAGTCATTTCCCTTATCTGGGACATTTCCAAGTCCGTGAAATGAGTGGGTTTATTTCGAAGACCTTCTGTCCTCCTGCACCCAGGCTGTTTCTGGAGTAATTAGTTGGGTGGGGAGAGGGGGGGATGAAGCTTCAAAGACGACTGCAATCTTGCCCACCCACCCCCCACCCGGCCTGGCCTACTTTTACGACCTCGGGGCACACCCAGCGGCCCCTCTCCCCCGCCCGGGACAGTCCCGATGGTTCCAAGAGATAAGGCCCAGCTCCAAGCTCCACGTCCGGATGCGGGCCGCCGGCCTCCGCCGCCGCGCGCATTATCCTCTGAATGGAGACCCTCCAGGGCCCCGGCCCCCCGCCGTCCCTGGCAGCATCCGGAGCGGGAAAGGCGCTGAACTGCCGGGGGAGCTCTCCCGGTCAAGACGCGAGCCTTCTCTAATGAATATGCGTGACTCCGCGGCGCGCCCCCTCCTCGCGCCCCATTCCACCCCACGTGTTTCTGCAGTGGGGACCCAGGGGTTAAACTGGACCCCCTCATCGTCACCACCGTCCCGGGAAACCTGTCATTAAAGTCAATTAACTTTTCCCACACCCCTTGGCCGGTAACAACCCGCTGCTAGCTTCCTCCTCGGCTCCTAAGTGCAACCAGATGGGCCGCCGAGCTGCCCCCGCCGCGCGCCCGCCAGGGCGGCCCGGGGGTTCCAGGGAGGCCGCCGGGGCCCGCGGCCCGGGCGGGAGCAGGCCAGGGCGGCCACGCCGGGCCAGCCCCGGCGGCCCTGCGGCCAAGGTGGTTTGCTCAGCAGGCCTGGCTGCTTTCTGGCAGGAAATGAATAGCTCCCAGATGAGCTCAGGCAACCTGAGAGGTCGTGAGAACGGCGCGAACCCCCGCCTGTGCAGCCGGCAACCTGCCAGGCCGCGGGGGGAGCGGGCGGCGGCGGCGGCGGGAGGCCGGGAGGCCCGGCGGGCGGGCGGGCGGGCGCGCGGGCGGGCGGCGGCAGGGGGAGAGGGAGGAGGGAGCCGCTGACACACGAGCCCGCGCCCGCTCCCGCTGACAGGCAGGCAGCCGCCCGCGCCCGGCCGCCTCCCCCGCTTCCCCCGCCCCAGGCCCCAGCGCCTCCCGAGCAGCAGGCCCTAGCCGCAGAAATGCGGCCGCCTGGCCCCGCCAGGGCCTGGGGGTGGGGCGGCCTGCCAGTGTTTTTCCAGTTCCCCCGGTAGCTCCGGGCCGCATTTAGAAGCCGGGGAAACTGGGCCGAGGCCAGTGTCAGGGCACCAGAGGCCCTCGCGGCCTGCCGAGCGCTGCCAAGCGTCAGGCCAAGCCAGGGCAGGAGTGGGCAGGGAGGGAGTCGGGGGGGGGGGCATCTCGGCCCACAACGGTGTCCCAAAAAAGACAGAGCCGCCAGACAGCAACTTTGGACTCCTAAAAAAAAAAAAAAAAGCTATCTCGTTTCTACAAGTCTGAGCACCTACTAAGCGCGCAGCAGGCCCGCTGCGAGTGCTACAAAGATAACATCCCTTGCCACACAGCCCCCAACTCCCAGAGCTCTGGTTTAGCTAGGAAGATAGACAAACATTCAAGTGACTCATCCCAGGCATGATGAGGTAAGTGCCAAAAATGAAGTTTAAACAAAGGGCACCTAAGAACAGAGAGATTAATTCTGATTTGAGAGGAAACCAGGTACGTTTTTCAGGGCGAGAGCCGAAAAGATGAGATCAACAGGAAGAGAAAGGAGGAATAGGAAGGTGAAAGAAAGTGCAGAGATAGGTAAATATGTAGGTCCCGTTTGAGAAATTTCAGGAAGTTCACCATGGTAGTCATATTTATATTTTCAAATATATAACTTGGCTTAGAGGCCAAAAAAAAAAAAAAAAAAAGAGGCCCAAGCTGTCCGCTTCAGTCCTTGGTTTACTGCAGAAGAGCCCAAGGGTTTAAAGCGCAGGATCTGGCTTCAGATTGCTTCGGTTGTAAGACCAAGGCAAATTAACTTCCCCAAGCCTCCTCTGTAACTTGTAGTATTTCATAGGGTGGTGAGGATAAAACAAGTAAATGCACGTAAAGCATTTAGAATGGTGCTTGGCACAGACGACCTCAACGCGTGGTCAGCTGTGAGGATGCCTAAGCCGCCGCAGCCAGCGACGGAGGGATGCTCAGGAAGCCAGGCAGCCAACCCTGAACTCCGCCCAGTGACTTCACAGACTGCCTTTAACTGCACCAGGCCCTATGTGAACGGCCCAGTGCTGCTTCCAGCGTTTCTGAATTTCATGGACTCATTTGATAATTACCGAACCAGGCGCTATGGGAATAAAGGGAGAAGAAAGGCATGCTCTCTACAGCTGTAAAGCTCACAGTCTAGTAGGCGAGACAAACCAGTAAACAATTAATAATAATAATAGTTACTCCATGTTAAGTGCCATAAAAGAGGAGTAGTGCACCTTGCTGGTGCAAAAGAAGGGGACCTGTCATAGCAGGCAAGCTTTGGGTCCTCCAAATCATGATGAGCCTGTGAATTTGCGTGGCCGCAGACGTGGCTGGCATGGTATATAACTAGTCAAATTCCACCGAAGAAAAGTTATTGTCAAACGGCTAATTTGAAGATTAATCATTTTACAATACTAGTATCTTCCAAATGAGCACAGGCTCCATGATGTGGTCGAGGAACTGGACGCACAATCAAGGAATCCTGGTTCTAAATTGGGCACTACCTGTGAAATGCTGAGCGAATCCCCTGGAGTCTCTAGGCTTCCATTTCCTCCCTGACAAGGTGAGAAGGTTAGACCGGAAGTCTCTAGAGTCCTTTTCAACTCCATGAGCTGTGATTCTCCTTCGTCAGCATGGCTTCCATATGTCTCTACATTTCAACACATGCTCTGTGGCTCTAAGAACCTATATCGGGCATAGTTCAAAACTCTCGACCAAAGTCCGGGATGATTTTACAACCAAGTATTTTCGTCTGCAGTGAAAGATGGGGAAACAGACCTGAATAGATGGGCATTGTAGTTCCACTGTGGCAAGCAAATAGGCCACACGTTAGACTCTGGAGCCGGGCCGTGTGAGTGAGACTCAGGCTCGCAGTGTGGCACATCAGAGGAAGACTATATCTCGCGGGATTTGCTCACATATCTGTTCCTAAGTCCTAAGACCGTATCCTTCCCTGTAATATCTTGTTATCTTCCTGGGGAAATAGAAAAACAAGAGTTAAAAATACCACCACTTTCCTCTTCATGCTAAAAAATTGCTTCCCATCCTGCTCATTTGTCCACTTCTTTTCTGAAAAAAAGAATGTGATCTGTTGTTTATCAAGACTCCTTCCATTTAGGAAACATAGTTCCCCAACTGGCTAGAATTTTTCCACTAGTACACTTACTGAATTAAATAAACTTACTGAATTAGTCTCGTTAAACAAGAATGTCAGTCTGAATTAGTGAAAAATCTAAATTTTAAATATCCAATAGGGAGAGCAGTAAAGTTTGCAAATACTTGTAGTGAGTTTGAATTCATAGTTTACAAAAGCACTTGCTCTTATAAAACGAATGCATTAAAGTCAATTAAAGAACGTATTCTCCTAAACAAGTTAAACACGGCTTTTGCATATTATTTATACTATAGCTGACCCTTGAAGAATGCAGGTTTGAACTGTGCAGGTCCCCTTGTACATGGATTTTTTTCCTCAATAAAGACAATACAGTACTATAAATGTATTTTCTCTTCCTTATGATTTTCTTCATAACATTTTCTTTTCTCTGGTTTACTATAAGAATATAAGCATGTAGTACACATAACATACAAAATATGTGTTAATCAACTGTTTATGTTATCACTAAGGTGCCCAATCAACACTAGGTTATTAGCCGTAAACTTTTGGGAGTCAAAAGTTATATGCATTTTGAGGATGGGGGAGATCGGTGCTACAACTTCTGCATTGTTCAAGGGTGAAATGTGTAAATCTTTCTTTACAGTAAGAAAAAGAGCTATGATTGCAACCCAAGTAAATAATTGTAGCCTAAATTAATAATAAGGCTTTACTGTAGTTATTCTATGTCTGGATATGTTTCCAGGTATAATCTGCCTTTGGTCAAGCAGAGATCGATGCACTTTTTTCCCTTAAAATTCCAAGTATCACTCAATGAGAGCAATGTTATTTAGGGAATACTATTTGTAACTTACTATTTTATTATTCACTAATGTGATCTGTTTTCATGTTAGACTCATTTCACTTGTTCAGTCACCAATGCGAGACATGACCTTTGTAAGTTCAGCTTGCAGAAAACTCCAGCCTAGAGAAAAACTCCTGGGGTAGACAAAGACCAGCATCCAAAATGTCATGTTTCCTGCTACATAGTTTCTCTTCTCTCAGCTTTTCCCCTTAGCCATAGAATCTGTCCTTATGGCATCCCAATGTATAACAAGAATACCATTCCTTAACAGGGCCGCGAGAGGGCAAAAGCAATGCCCAATAAGACGCTGAGCGGTAAAAGTTAGGTGGGAAAGTGCTGAAGACGTTTCTTCATTTTAGTGAATGCCCGACAGATAGGTGGGCTCAGGGATGGGTTGCAAAATGTAAAGGAAGTCTTCCCACACCGCAGATTTGTGAAGAGTAAATACTCTTGAAGACGCAGTTATTCTTTCCTGTGTTCTGTTCCATAATTAGGACCCCATGATTATTTTTATACAAATAGAATCACCGGGGTGGCTCAGTCTGTGAAGTGCCTGCCTTTGGCTCAGGTCTTGATCCTGGAGTCCTGGGACTGAGGCCTGTGTCAGGCTCCCTGCTCATCCGGGAGTCGGCTTTTCCCCCTCCCTCTATCACTCCCCTTGCTTGTGCACCCTCTCTCTCTCTCTCTAAGTAAATAAATAAAACCTTAAAAAAAAAAAAAACCAAAATCTTGCAGAATCAGACAGATTTCCCTTAAAACTCTACATAACTAGGTAATTGTGGAGTTGACCATTAATGCCTTGCAGAGGGGAGCAAGCCTGGAAAAAAACAAAAAACAAACAAACAAAAAAACCCCAAAACTAAAGACTCGTTTGTGTGCTTTTTGTTTTTTGATTTTTTGCAGCAAAAAGTTTTATTGTTTCCCTTTGGTCCAGGGCTTGGGAGAAGGCTCCCGTGTGATGAAAAAGCTGCCTAGTGGCTGCAGAGAGACGCTCAGGCGCAAGCCCTGGGACCAGGGAGAGGCCAGAGGGGCCCCTCCAAGCCTGCTGGGCTCCAGAGACTTCTAGTCAGGTAGTCGCTTATCTTCTCGATGACTCGCGTCCTCATCTAGGAAGTGGCTGTCCGGGAAGTCACAGAGATGGGGGTCTGAGCGGGCGGAACCCAGGGCATGTAGATCCCAAACGTCCTGGTGCAGGCTCTTCTCCAGAACCAGGGCCCCTTCCATGGCATCCAGGGTTTCCCCCCACTCATCTTGGGACGGCTTCTTAACGTCATGGAAGAAGGACCGGCCGTAGAGGTGGTTTTGCACCTTCAAGAGAGGCTCGGTGCCTCGCACTTCTCCTCCGCCAAATCCCCGAAGAAGTGGCCCATGCCCTGCAGAGCCACGTCGTCGTGGTGGAAATAGAAGCCCAGACAGAGGGAAGTGAAGGACCCCGCGGATGCATGTTGAACAGATGGTTGACAGCGACCTCCAGCTCGGTGGAATAACTCGGACAATTTGGGAGATCATGGTTGATCCGTGATAAGGAGCTCAAAATAGAGTGTTGGCCATCCCGGAGGCAGAGGGTGGCCAAGAAGATGGCTCCGAAGGTTGCGACTGGAGCAAAGGTTGGAGGGTGGTCGGAGGCTGGTGGAAGGGGCGTCCCTGGGTCTGTTCTGTCCAAACACTGTTGAAGGAGGAGGCAGATCTGCGGGACCTCCGGCACACTGCCTCATTTGTGCTATTTTTGTTTTCTTGTTTTGGGGTAGAGATAGGGGCCAGATGGGGAGACCAGGGTTGGAGGGGCAGCACAGCATACGATCCTCTAGAGAACTCTGAAACTACTTTTTGTGTGATGTCTTCGAGATTTCACTGTCAGTTCAAAACAGAGAGTATCCATCCAAAGAAGAGGCGTTTTGAAACAGTTTAATGCTGGGAGCCTTTCTAAAAGGATACCTTACAATGTTGTTCTTGCCTCACATGTTCACAAAGACCTAAGGCAGGCCATGGTCATATTTAAACACACACTGGTTTAAAAAGAGAAGTTGCATTTCCCACAGTCCATCGTCAGCATCTAACCTGACGGCGGGCTGAAGTCAACTTACTTTTTTTTTTTTTAAGATTTTATTTATTTATTTGACAGAGAGAGAGACAGCCAGAGAGAGAGGGAACACAGGCAGGGGGAGTGGGAGAGGAAGAAGCAGGCTCCCAGCGGAGGAGCCTGATGTGGGGCTCGATCCCAGGACTCCGGGATCACCCCTGAGCTGAAGGCAGACGCTTAAGGACTGAGATACCCAGGCGCCCCTGAATTCAATTTACTTTTTAAAAGCCAGATTTTACATTTAGCATGCAGCTTCCAGGCCTTGGCTCTGTGCTTTTCCCTCCTTTGCTGCGACCCTCCTCAGCCTCTCCACTGTGCTCCCTGGAAACTTGTTCTGTTTTCAGTGAATGCCCCCCTCTACCTGCAGCTTGGGTACGAACCCCCTCGTTGCCTGGTTCTGCCTCTGTGTGGAAACTGCTGGATTAATGACTCTTCATTTTCCCCACCCAGGAAGCCAGTGGGCAGGAAGTGGGGTGTGGTGGGGGGGTTGAGGAGTGTGCACACCTGGGCTTGGGGAGTGGGGTCCCGGAAGTTGGGGTTTGTACCTGGGCCAAGGAGCATGGATGCCATGGGCTATGAGTGAGGACACACTCTCTGACTCCCCAGACTCTTGCCAAACCGTGGCTCCTCCTTCTTCGGGTAAAGCTCTGTCCTTGGTGGCATCCAGCTCTCTTTAACCTGCGTTCCTCCTCATCTGCTGACCTCTTCCCTCGAGCTCGCCTTCACCTGGCTGCTGCTCCCTCTTTTCTCAGGGGCAGACTCTGATGCCACCCCTTTTCCCTTCATGGAAGGGGTTTTCCACAAAAACATCTGCTTTTATTCCTGACTTTCAACCCCCCTTACCTTTCTTTAACTTTTTTCCCCCAGCCTATAAGCACATTTATT
This sequence comes from Ursus maritimus, assembly GCF_017311325.1. Taxonomy (NCBI): domain Eukaryota; kingdom Metazoa; phylum Chordata; class Mammalia; order Carnivora; family Ursidae; genus Ursus; species Ursus maritimus. The sequence goes on along the minus strand of NW_024426552.1, from coordinate 71,011,402 downwards.
TCTCCACAGTCTCACAGAGCCAACCCCAGGCCTGCAGTTCTCTCCACCTGTGACTTCTCTCCCTTCTCACCAGGAGCTCCTGACATCTCCCCTGTGGCCTCCACTGTCTCAGTCCTCTCACGGCCACCTTCGCAGCCAGCCTTCTGTGACCCTTTCTCCACAGAATGCTCTGGCCAGGGCAACTCAGTGAACAAACCAGAGAGTCACTTTTAGGTCCTCTCCTCTGTCAACATTCATGAGGTTTTGACGAGGTGTAGCTCCATCCTTGAAATTCCCTCCTTCCTTAGCCCCTGGGGCAACCCATCCTGCAACTTCTCAACATCCCATTGGATTCTTTCCTTCTACCCACCCCATTAAGGTCGCTGCCCTTGAAAACTCTGTCCACGTCCTGTTTCTCTTGTTGCCCAGCCATCCACGGCAGTGACTGGCATCTGCATGAAGACCATCAGATCTGCTGTCTCCCATCTCGAATTCTTTCCTGAGCTCCAATCCAGAACCCCGCCACCCCCTGGACATCTCCCCATGGAAGTCAGTATGTCTCCAACCCTGTGCCGACGAGATACCTATCTCTGTCTCCCCAGGCTCAACGTGACTTCCTCCGCCCCACCCCACCCTCCCTGAGTGTCAGGGGTCACCAGGAACTTCCCTCGGGCTTCCCCTTCTGAGGCATCTCACCCCCATTGTCATTGCCTTCGTGCAGGAGTTTTGGAGCTCTTGCTCTCCCCTCTCCAGCCTGAGCTCCTTGCCTTCAGTCATGCCCCCTCCAGCCCATCACCATACCCCATCGTCTATCCCAGCAGTCACATCTCCGGGAGAAAACTTCCAAGGGCTTCCTATCGCCTCTGTGACTCAAAAACTCGCGTGATTTGCTCCCAGCCTACTCACCTGCCTCGTTGCCTATAAGAAAGCTGTGTCCTGTCCGTGCACCACCCACGTGCAATCTGCTTCAGGGCCTCAAGCCCTCCAGGCTCCCCCCAGCTTCTAGCCCTTTACACACACTGCCCTATGCTGGGGTGTGTCTCCCCCACTTCTCCATCTAGGGACCTCCTACCCTACGCGTCCTGCAAGACTTTGCTCCATCCACCTGCTTCCAGAAGCCCATCCTGATGCCTCCAGTTCCCTGCTATGACCCTTCCCTGGTATGACCCCTCCTCATCCCTCCTGCCCCATCCTGGGACCTCAAACACAGCACTGACGCTACTGGATTCAAGTTTCTGTTTCTCTGTCTCCCCAGCCCAGACTGGGCAAGTTTTGGAGGCAAACACAACATCTTTTTCTGTGCTCCCAGCATGTGACACAGTGTCTACCATACGGAAGATATTCAGAAAGCCGTATCCCAGCATAGAAAGCAGCTGCATATTAATAAAAACAACAACCGACGTTTGAATAATACTTCAAGGTTCACAAAATGCTTTCACAAACACCGCCTCATTTGATGCCAAAAGCACTCCATGTAGGTAAGTAGGACTGGTCATGTTAACCTGGATAGCAGAGGTGGATAATCAAGTCTCAAAGATAGTAGCTGGCTTGGCGGAGGAGGCAGCTAGAAAGTAACAGAGGTGGGTCTCTGGAACCCACGTCTTCTGGCTGGGGAGCTATCCTTGCATCATTCTCTGCAGCAACGGACGGCAGTGAGCCCCACTCTAAAGCCTGTCTCCGTGGCGGCGTGAGTACCCTTCCCGGCTGACTTCCAAGGGAAGCGTAAACTCCATCTCCACGGTCCATGCACTTTTGCTACATATGTAACCAGAACCAGTTTGGAGCAGCTGGAAATCTGTTCTCCTTAGTCCTGCTTTGCTGCCTTAATACGCATAGCTGAACTCTCTCAGGGCATGAGAACTGCAGGTTCCTTCCTTCCTCTTGTCTCCCAAGTGTCAGAGAATTAATGCAATCGAAGGCAAGGCTTTTTTTTTTTTTAACATAAAGATTAATGATCCTCAGTACAAATGAATTACCAGGACTTTTTCAGAATCAAAAAATCCTATAGAGGGAATGGGAAAGTAAATCCCCAACTTTGAGAAGTAAGAAAAGCATCCGATTTTGAAGATCTTGTGTGCATGGCTGCTTTGAAAGAGAGCGAACCTGTAACAGGAGAATGAGTCACACTGGGACCCAGAGAAAGCAGTGGGGAAAAGCATAAAAGGGGCTAAGGCGTGATTCTGGAGCACCAGCTCTGGAGGAGGCCACCCCAGAGAAAACACTTCTTGCATTTAGGGTCCCTGTCAGCTGAATGTCCCCTAGCCAGGAAGCAGTCGCTGACTTTCTAGATACAGTATGTTTGGGCTTTTCTCTCCTGTCTGTGACTGCCAGGTTTGCATTCGGTTTTGCAAAATGAGCATTTCTTACCTGAGGGGTTTCTTCAGAGGAGACGCTAGTGTTTGTCCTGGTCACCTGCAGCTCGGGACGGGACGCAGTACCGCAGGGAGGGACATCCTGCCCCAAGGTGGTCACTGGCCAACGAAGCAGCTCCCGGGGGGCACTGGCTAGCCAGTCAATCACTAGGATTAGTGCAGTGCCTATTCTGCACCAGGCACCCTTCCAGGCACCAGAGTTTCAGGGAACAAGATAGGCCCAGCCATGGTGCTCAGCACACATTTTGTCTGCATGTGGAGAAGACAATAAAAAAGAAAAGAAATAAATAAAAGGAGAAAATGTCAGCTCGTGGGAGATACTAAGAGGAAACTAAAATAAGATGCAGGATAGAAGGGGACTGAAGTGGGGCTAGGGTCTAATTTAGAATGGATAATCAGGGAAGGCCTCACTGAGGAGGTGACGCCTGAGAAGGCTTGAAGGCCAGTAAAACAAAAAGCCCAACCCAATTTTGTGGACCCAGTCAGTGAAGACAGAAGATGTTACCTCTGGCCAGCCTGGCCAAGGCTTATGAATGCCTGACCATGGCACCGGGGGCCACACAGAGGGCCCATGCCACCCCCACCTTGTACCCCGAGGCAACCTTTGTCTTGGCTTGTTCTCCCTTCTTCCTTGCCTCCCTCCCTCCTTCTTTTTCCCACTTCCAGGCACAGTCTCAGACCCCAGTGCACCTGCTTGCCCCACCAGGGATCCATCAAGACCTGCCTTCCTCAAAGTTCCCAAGAAACTCTTCATACCGCGTCACCTGCCACTCACTCTGGCTGTTCTCATTTGATGAATGACAGGAGACCCAGGAAGAGCCCTGACTGAGCCATTTCTCCCAGGGGGATCCCTTTGTAAAGGACCAAGAGGACTCCTCCGTAACTCTGTGAGTAAGCCCCACAAAGCCACCCATTCCTTAACAGTTCCCAAGTATACCCACAGCACCCACTCACAGGACAAGGCTGGGAGGGAACATACTGGAACTGTCTGAGTAGCTGCATTAGGGAAGGAGAATATGGATGGAGTTTTCCTTTCCCCATTTTCCAAATACTCTGTAAAATGGGTATGTTACTTTTATAACTGAAATGTTTATATTTTAAAAAAATGAGTCTTTGACAACAGCTCAGAGAAACTATTTTTCTTTTCTGAATGCCAGCCATGCTAGTAATCAGTACAGTTCGGCTCAGCATTTAACTATTACCTTCCCGAGTCCTGAGTGTCTTTGTTGGGTCTCTTACCGCTAGCCTGGCACACACAGACAATCGGATGCTTTTCTCCGCATCCTTCTGCTGAGATCAGCCCAGAGCCTGCCTGGGATACGGTGTCTGCTCAGAAAACATTGCTGGGCTCCTTGGCTCATACCACAGGATTGACTCAGCCCCGGGGCTTCAGCCTGAGGACCGAGGACAAGGCCCCCCACCTTCTCAGCCCTGCCTGACCTCTGGCTCCACTCTTCTCCCCAATCGTGTTGGCTAAGGAGCATCTAAGTCTCTGAATTCAGCTCTCTGGGAGATCAGATGTTGTCATTACCGCAGTGGAGGGGTGGAGTTTTTTCTCCTTCCCTTGATTCTGGTCTGCCCCGTGGCTGTTTTAATGAGCAGAAGGTGGAAGCCGTGCTGTTGTTCCAGGCCTCAGCCTTAAGAGCGGCTGGCAGCCTCGCTTTATAAGAATTCAGCTACAGTGTAAGAGAAGAATTCAGCTACACGGACGGAGCGAGAGATCGAGTGGAGCAGCCACACGGAGAGGGAGAGGCCTCAAGACCACCTGGAGACAGAGAGAGGTCCTGCCATCCCAGCATCCTAGCTGAGGCCAGCCGTCCAGCCATCACCACCAAGGCACCAGATGTTCCGGGGAGCCATCTTGGATGTCTCGGCGGGTGGAGCCCCAAGATGACAGCATGTGGAACAGAAGAGCTGGCCGGCTGAGCCCCGTCACCCCACACGAGGACAGTTGTTCTGTTAAGCCTAGAAAGCTGGCCCCGAGTACAATGGACACGACCTGTGGACAAGACAAAGATAAATTTGTTGCTTGCTGCAGTAAGGCAGAACCCCTAGCAGACCTTTGTCAGCATCTCCAAGAGGGGAGGTAAGGTCAGAACTTACCGACGACGAGAAGCTTGGTTTAAGGCAGTCTTTCCATACGGGAGTAGTATTAGAATTGGGCCAGAATCACCACATGACAGTCCAAGATGGCTGAAAACATCAAGGCAGGGATTTCTAGCTGAGCAATTCAGAGAACCTTGGGGCACAGACTGTCACTATCTCCCGCTGAAGGGTGGACGGGAAGTTCCTTTAAAGAACAATCACCGCACCATTGCCCTGGGCAGGAGACGCCTGGAGTACCACGGTCATACTAACGAAGAGGAATGCTGAAGTTCTGCTCATGAAGACAGAGAACGAGCATGAAGTCAGGCGGATTCGGACAGTACGATGTGGCTCATGTTCCCAGCGTCCAGGCCGGCCAGTGTCCGTTCTCAAGCCACTACGCTTGGGGATGGTGTTTTTGCATAGCAATTAACAATTGAGACACTCCCCAAACCTTCCGCTTTCCAATGTTTCTGTATTTCTCCATTCATTCATTCATTCATTCATTCATCAATATTGATTGTATCCCAGTTCTGTGCCAGGTGCAGTGCTAAGAACCAGAGATAAAAGGGAAGAAGACAGGGTCCCTGCCTTCTAGGAGCTTAAACAGCAATCAGGAAGAGATTGGACAGCATTAAACAAAACAGTTAACGAGGTACTTCCCATGCAGATGAAGTGTTCCGGGGAAAATAAAAAGGCGAGAGGATAGAGTGGTATTGCAGGAAGGAGATAAAACTGTTTCAGAAACAGCTGTGGTCAGAAGAACCGCTCTGGAGAAGATGACCACCGTGCCAGGTGGCGCGTGAATGGTGGAAGGATCCAACAGGTTAAGACCTCGGGAGAGAACGTGCAGGCAGGGGCACGGCCAGGGCCAAGTCCTCGAGGCAGGGAAGAGCACTGGCATGCTGGGCGACCAGAAAGGCCGGCGTGCCTGGAACAGGCTGACCGAAGGGAGTGTGGCCCACACTGAGGCCAGCAAGGCTGGCCAGCAAGGGCCTTGACAGTCATGGTGAGAAATTTGGACGTAAATCCAAGTGTAATGTGAAGCCACGGGAGCAGCACTGCCCGAGAGAGCTCATGCCAGCCGCAGGGGCAATTTAAAATTTTCTAGTAGCCACATTATTTAAAAGAAAAAAAGAAGTCGAATTAATTTTGTATTTTATTTAACCCTGTAATATATCCAAACTATTTCAACATGTAATCCACACGCAACATCATGAATGGGATAGTTTACATTCTTTTTTTGGTACTTAGACTTTGAACTAGGTATACGTGCTACACTGACAGCACCGCACAGCTGAGACTGGCCACATTTCTGGGGCTCCACGGACACCTGTGGCCAGTGGCTGCCCTTCTGACCAGAGTAGCCCTTGAGGATCGGATGTCCTCCCAGATCCCCAGGCTCAGAGCTGTCTTTTATCCCTCTCCCCCCTCACACCTACCTGCCATCACCATCCACCAAGAGCTCGGCTAATTCTATCTCAACACCACCGCAGCGGGGCCATCATCTTTACCGCTGCTCAAGCGTCTTCCCCATTTCGCACACGAGTTATTGCTACAGCCTCCGACCGGGCTTTTTGCCTCTACCTCCACCAGTCTCTCTCCATGAGGCTACTGACATGTTCTGCCAAACACAACTCCCTCCTTCTCCCCTGTCCCCTGCAAAACATTCCATAACCCTCACTGCCCAGGAGGCTCAGAGTCCTTCGGAAGGCCTACAGAAGGCCTCAAAAACCAGTCCCACCCCTCCTTTTAGCCGTCTGTCCCGCTGTGCCCTTTTCATAATACAGTTAAAACCCAGGGCCCCGTTCGGTCCACTTCAACACACTTCCTCCAGTCACTTATGAAAGTAAACTTATTTTATTTCCCGAAATATCCCTAACCACCACGGAATGAGGGTAGCCAAACAGTGAAAGTTTTAAGGATTTGTTTCCATTTATTACTCCCCTTTAATAGGAATTTCTCTCTCCATACGAAGTTTTGTGTTTTTTCTTATTTGAGAGTTCCTATTTGTAAAGTATATTTTTTTTCTTTTAAAGGCAATTCCAGTGACCTTGCCACATTTGGATATGAGTTGCCTGCCTGTTGCTTGATTTCTTGTTTGTTCTTGTCCCACAAGCTAACTCTTAGCAAAAGTGTTACATAGCAAATGTACATAATCAAGCATCATATGGTACGTGTGTGTGTTTGTGTGTGTGTGTTTGTGTGTGTGTTTGTGTGTGTGTGCGTGTGTTTGTGTGTGTGTGTTTGTGTGTGTGTGTGTGTATGTAAATTTCTAAGCTAAAGTACACTTAATTGTATTTTGAGCAACCTATGACACCACTTGAAATTACAAGAAACACTATGGGTTATGACTAGCCCAGGCTGGGAATCTCTAAACTCCTCCTTGACTTTGGTTATGACCTGATAAGAGCAAGTTAGCTGCCATCTTTGAAGTATGGTTGAAAGCCAGTCCTCGTGTTTTTCTTTTCCCCCTTGATGGAAACATTGAAGTAACTGACTGTGTAGTTTTGCAGACCCCACTCCAAAAGAGCCATCAAAATAAAATTCACACAATGTGTCCCCTGCCAGCTCGCATCCCACAGCTGCTTCTGACCACGCATGGCGGTGAGATACTAACTCCAGAATGAGACTGGAAGGGAACTGAGTCATAAGTTATTATTGAAGGAAGCTTGAGCTCGCATTTCTGGAAATCCACGTGCAAAGGCAAGGGGCTCACAAGCCTACCCCAGCGACAGTCCCCATTACCGAAGTCTGTCCTACCTACTTGACCTGGTTTGATTTAAATTTGGTTTGGGAGCCGACTTCGGTCCTTTGCATATATTTGAGTATCAATGCAGGTCTAGCAGCTTGCACTTTTTACTTGTCTGACAGGCACAGAAAAGCAGGTCTCCTGGCCACACCCCAGGGGCAGGGCTTTGCTGAGAAGACCCACAAACACAGCCCAGAAAGCCCAGGACTCCCCAGGCTGCCTGGAGTTCTGGTGTCTCCGTCCTTTCCTACCTTCTCCCAACACCAGACTCTGACTGAGCACCTACTGTGTGCTGTCACTGTGGAGAAACAGATGAGTGAGACATTGGCCTCTCCGTCTCTGGGGAATTTAGGTATAAACAAAGAATTTTTTATCAGGGTCCCCCCTGAGGTCATTCGACCAAAATGTGTGCTTCTTTATCTTTCTTTCTTTTTTTTTTTTCTAAAGGCTGAGGACTGCAGGCAGCTTGGTAGGTGAGAGCAGCCAGTGAAGTAGAGAAGAGGTTACAAGAGGCTCCAGGGCTGGAGATGATTTCAAAAGGGAGGGCAGAGAAAGGCCAGGTCTGACTGGTTCCACATGCTCGTGAGTCACAACCGTCAATCAGTGTTGTCCAGGAAATGCTGCCTCTTCAAATCCCCTGGAGGGAGGACAGGTGGAGCCAAAGGAACGTGACCTGGAGATGGTATGGGCCCTGCCTCAACTCGGAATGACCTTGGCAATGTCACTTGCCTGTCTTTAAGTCGTTTCCCTTATCTGTCGTTCAGGGCGTTGGATCCCATGGTCCCAGGGGTCCTCCAGCTTTGAGACCAGAGTCCCCCGAATGACCGTCCCAATAGGCCTCCAGCTGAATGGGGGTGCTATGCGCAGACACTGTGAACTGTGGAGCTATTCATGCCAGTGTCACAGGTAGCTGGGCGTGATTCATGGACTGCAAGTGTGCGTTGGCTGGCCCGGAACACAGCTCCCTTTCAATCTCTCATCTCTCCACCCTTGTCCCCAGGCTCTGCCCACTCCCGAGTTCCACCTCCTCAGTCTCCCACTACTCCCCTCTCTATTTAGTTCATGTTTTCACCATGCCTTCATTCATTCATTCATTCATTCACTCATTCACCAAATATGTTTAGCACCTACCATGTGCTGAGCACTAGACCAGGACCAAATCTATGCCTTCCTGGGGGGCCGGGGGGAGTCGCTGCGCAGGGTGTCCCACCGCACTGCAGACTCAGCCTTCCAGAAGGAAGCTCAAGATTGCACCCCCCCCCACAACCCCTCAGGGAACAGGAATACCCTTCCTTTTTCTCTCCAGTGGAAGCTGTTTCGATCCCTTTGGCCTCCTTACACTCAGCGATACTTAGGTGTGTTGATGGGCCCGCAGACGAGGCAAGTGACCCCAAGAAGTGGAAGGGCTAGCAGGTGACAGGCACTGGGCCCCCAGGGGAGGATTCAAGCAGCAGAGAGACGCAGTGGGGTGGGGGGCCGGCGGGGGGAAGGCCCGGGGCTTGCTGCAGGGAGGCCCCTGGCAAAGCCTGAGGGTTGCTGAGTAATCAGGTTTCAGGGTTCAGAAATGCCTGCAGCTGGCATTTCTCCACCACCTCCAAGTCACTTTCTTTCCCCTCCCTGTGGCTCTTTATTTGCTTGGAACTGGGAGAGCCTGTTACAGAATCTAATAGAGGCTCAGAGCTGGAGCCCTTACCTCAAGGGAGACTGGGCAAGCTCCCAGGCCCCGGACAGAGCAGGCAGGCCTGGGCTTCTGCTGGGGTGCAGGCCCTCCCACCATCCCCGCCCTGACCTGGAGACTGACACCTCCCGCGGGAGCTGTCACCTTTCCCTTTTGGCCTTTGGGAGGGCCCCTCGTAGCCTCATTCTTCTCTGTCCTAAAAAGAGTTCAGATAATGGAATTCAGGAGGTGGTGAAGGCAGGAAGGAGGAGTCCTGAATGAGGAACCCAGGGTCAGGCCAAAGTTACCAAGCCTCCGAATGCAAGGAGAAAGAATTCTCTGAGCTGGGGTGGGGAGGGTTGTTTCAAGACAGGAATGAATTGCGGTGGGGTGGTGGATGGGGGGGAGACAGAGAGAGAGAGAGAGAAGGAGACAGATTTCTAGAATTCTGAATCTTTCCTCCCTCTCTACAGCTGAATCAGGGCTCAGCCTGAGGGTCTCCAGATTTCAATCTCACTCCCTCCCTTCCCCCATCCTCCCACTTTCCCCTCCCCCTCCCTCATCTCCCTCTTCTTTTGCTTCAGGGCTTTGCATTATCATTCGTTGAGCTCCCCGGGACCTGGTATTTACTTCAGCCCCAGCTGCAAACCTTCCCTCTCACTCCAGGAATTGCACAAATAAACCACCGAGAACGGCGCCCTCCTCACCACAAACAGCACAGGCTTCTGCTCGGCTTCTGCTCAGCCTCTGAGGCTTTGGACCAGCTCCTGGGAGGGGCCCCTGCCTGGTGACAGGCACCAACATAGCCTGCCTGTCCCCTACGCGCAACCCTGGGGATCCCCCCCATCTCCCATGTGAGTGGGCAGAGCTTGGTGGAATCACAGTCACCCCCTCCCCCTGGGCGAAGCAGGTCCAAGGCTTGAGGCTTCTCTCCCAGGGGACCAACCACACAATTCGGTGACCTTGAGAAAGTTATTTTAGCCTCCACAGACTTCCCTTTCCCTGTTTTTAAATAGATCAGAGATTTATGCTGCTTAATTCACAATGAAGCTGCACGGGAAAAGACTGATTTGTTCTGAAGGGTTCTGGCTTCCTGAGAGGAACCCGAGGTTCCAGCCCGCACAGACATACGCGTGCACACGTGCATGACACAGATCGGTCCACACACTCATGCCACATCGGCTCACGGATTGGGCTAGAATGTCCAGCCACAGGGACACTGTTGCATGCCCTTCTGGGTCCCAGCATCGTGCTTGGAACAAAATTAATGCTCAATAAATACTGATCGAATGAATGCACGTGGCAAATGTTTCCTGCATCCCTTCCTTGGGCCAGGCACCACGCTCAAAGCTTAGGGACAGGCCTCCTTGAGCTGGTCAGAGACCAGGAGGGAGACATCCTGTCAACAAATACAGCCCCTGTAGAGTGTCAGTGGGCCCCGGAACAGAAGAGAACACAGGGCACAGGGAGGCTCAGAAGAGAGAGTTCGGCTCTCAGCTCCTTCCCCCTGTGCGGGGAAGGGAGACAGGGGAGTGGCAACTCTGAGCGTGGGACAAGACAGGCATGGGGGTGGCATGTGTCTTCCAGCAGATGGAAACATGTTCAAAAGCACGGAGTCTTGAAACAGCGTGGCAGAGTCAAGTTACCATGAATTATCCCCTAGGGCAGGACCACAGGTTGTTAGGGGTTGAGCAGGGAGGGGAGGGGCCTGAGAAGGAGGGGCTGGATCCCTGAGGTCATTATGTCCCCGTATTTTCCAGGGCTTCCTATACTTGTCTTCAACATTCATCTTAGACAATTAAAATGTAGTAGTCTTACTTCTCTGCTGATTGAGAAACTCTAGCAGCACTATGGACTCACAAACCCTCTACAGTAACTCTAAGAACCCCCACCCCCACCCCATGCCTGACCCCACACTGTGGCCCATACTTTGGAAAGCATTACTTAGGGCGACCATACAGTTTCTCATCCGGACTGGTTCACTTCGGAGAGTGAATGGGGTCACTCTGAATAATTGCACGGGAGGAACAAGGAAGAACTAGGACTATTCTGGGCAAATCAGGATGCATGGTCACACCAGCTAAAGACCTTGGGCTGCCATTGAAGGGTTCTACAGAGTAAATGGTACCATCAGATTCGTGTTATTGGAATCGAGTTACTCTCCCACTCTCGCTTTTTCACAGAACAGTGGGAGTAAGAGGAGAAGGATGGCTCAGATGGTCCCGGAGGCCCTTTTCAGCTTTGGCATTCTATAAATCTGTGCTCGGTAGGCATTTGTACAGTGAGAAGGGTTGGATAAAATGTAGCCTTAAGGATGTTTGGGAGGTGGCCTGCCATTCAACCTAAACCATGAGATCCATACCAGTATCCTGTGTTTTTAGCTGAAACCCAATGAAAGTGCCCAAGAAAAACACTCCCAAGGAAACTCCACTCATTCACCCATCCAGGAAGGGAAAGGCAATGCCCGTGAAAACATTCCATTGAAATTAAAGCCCTGCTGCCAGTCAACCTCTCCCACGAGTCCAGGCCCTCCCTTCCTCCTCTTCCTCCTCCTCCCCCTCCAGCAGCCAGCAGGTGAGATGGGATTGGATCTGTAACAGGATGGGAGCTTGAAGTGATTCAGCTGATGCTGTTGGTTCCACTCCCATGACAATCCCCTCCCTCTTAAAAACCCTCTCGCTCTGAAACAAAATGAAACAAAAAAAACTTCATGGCTCCTCATCACCCAGAAAATTAAGCACAAATTCTTGAATCTCCACTTCAAGACTCTCTTCAGTCCGGAGACAACGCACTGTTTCAGCTTTGTCTCCCACTGTATTCTCGATGCCCCCCCCCTCCTTACCGTCTACTTGGAATTCTTGCTGAACGTACTTTCTATTGTTCTCTCTAGATGCTAACTCATGTTCCAGCTACTCCCTACTCATCAAATTTCTACCAATAAATTTCATCTCCTCCATGAACCTTATCTTGCCTCCTCCCTCGCTTCCTGTCTTTCAAGTCATTTAAACACCTGTCCTTTGAGATACTTGTGTACCGTACTTCTCAGTAAAGGTATAATGACTGAGTATCTATCTCTGAATCCTCTTTCATAAGGAGCTGATGGCAAGTGTGGTTTAAAGACGTTTAGACTCTCATCTGTATGTCTTACACGAGGCTAGTTCTGTCCAATTTAGAAATGCAAAGAAATTGGAATAGCCAAAACACTTAAAAAAAAAACACACACACACCAAAATTGGCTGCTTATACATGATCTTATTTCAAGATCCATTTAAAGCTACAGTAATTTGACCATATGATATTGGTGTCGCAATGAGCAAATTGACCAATAAAACAGTACAAAGAATCCGCAAGTGAACACCACATGATAGAGTCTATTGATTTTTGACAGAGAGGCAGGAACTTAAATTTAGTGAAGAAAAAGTGATCTATTTAAACAAACTGCACTGGAACAATTGGATAAACAATGCAAAAAAAGAAAAAAAAAGGAAATTCAATCTATACCTCACATCATATTCAAGAAATAACCCATGATAAATCTTAGACCTAAATATAAAATGTGAAACTACAAAATTTCTTTTTTTAAAGACTTTTTATTTATTTGAGAGAAAGAGAGAGCACAAGCAGGGGGAGGGGGCAGAGAGAGAGGGAGAAGCAGACTCCCTACTGAATGGGGAGCCCAACGCGGGGCTCGATCCCAGGACCCTGAGATCATGACCTGAGCCAAAGTCAGATGCTTATTTGACTGAGCCACCCAGGGGCCCTAAAACTATAAAATTTCTCGAAGAAACATAGGAGAAAATCCTTGTGACCCAGGATTAGGCCAATATTTCTTAGATACGACACCAAAAAGCACAGTGCTTTACAAAAATTTACTAAATTAGATTTTACCAAAATTAAGAGCTTCTCTTCCAAAGATAATGTTTTGAGAATAAAAAACAAATAAACAAAAACACTTCAGAGAAAAAAAGAAAAAAGAATTTGGAGAAAATATTGGCAGATCACAGATCTGATAAGAAGATTGTATCCAAATCATATTTTAAAAACTTTTAAAACTCGGGGTGCCTGGGTGGCTCAGTCAGTTGGTCATCTGCCTTCAGCTCAGGTCATGATCCTGGAGTTCCAGGATCAAGTCTTGCATGGGGCTCCCTGCTCAGCAGGGAGTCTGCTTCTCCCTCTGACCCTCCCCCTGCTCGTGCTTTCTCTACCACTCTCTTCCTTTCAAATAAATAAGTAAAAGCTTTCTAAAAAATTAAAAAATAAATAAAACCTTTTAAAACTTAATAATAGGGAAACAAACAAACCAATTACCAATGGGCAAAAGATTTAAACAGACACTTCATCCAGGAAGAATACAGATGGCAAGCAACCCATGAAAAGATATATATCATCTGTCATTAGGGAAATGCAAATTCAAATCACAATGAGATACCACGTCCCCATGACATTCCCACTAAAATTAGTCTAAAACAAAACAAAACAAAACAAAAACCTAACTATATCGAGTGCTGGCAAGAATGTGGAGCAACCGAAACTCTCACACACCACTAGTGAGAATGTAAAATGGTAAAAACATTTTGGAAAACAGTTTCTTAAACATATGCCTAACATATGATCCAGCCATTCCACTCCAGGTATTAACCCAAGAGAAATAAAAGCACATGTCCACACAAAGACTTATACCTGAGTATTCAAGTCAACCTTACTTGTAAGAGCCAAAAACTGGAAACAGTAGAAAGGTCTATCAATAAGTAAATAGATAAACAAATTGTAGTATTTCCATCCAATAGATTCCTACTCAGCAATAAAATGGAATAAATTATTGAGAGATACAACAAGGGTGCATCTCGAAATAATCGTGTTGAGTGAAAGAAACCAGTAAAAAAAAAAAAAAAAAGAGTAACTCCTTTATGACTCCACTTACATGACATTCTACAAGATGCAAACTAATCTACAGGATGGAAGGCAAGTCATCTAGTTGCTGGGGGGGGGGGTTGGGGGAGCAGATAGGGCACCAAGGGCAGAGCAGAATGGCAAAGGAAGATGGGGAACTTTTGTGGTGATGGGTATATTCACTATCTTGCGTATGGTGATGGTTCCATGGGTACATACATATGTCAAAACATCAAATTGTACACTTTAAATATATGCAGTTGATTTCATGGCAAGCATACCCCAAGAAAGCTTAATTTTTTTAAAACAGACATGGTCATTTAGGAGCTTAGAATCATGGTCTCATTGAAGAGACACCACTCGAAGAAGAGCAGGGTTTCGATCTGTCTATTTTGCTTCAATATTGTCTAGACCAGCCTCCTCCGCAATCACTCGACACCTGGCCTGCCATACTGCCCATGTGTTGCTCTCTCCACACCTGCCGTTTGAGCTTCCGGGTGAGAAGAGGGGTAAAGATCTGAGTCTGATTTCTTGACTCCTACCAATGGCTTCTGAACCACAAGGGCCCTCGAGGACAGGACTGAGGGGCCTTCGAACTGAAATGGGCCTTTGGGGTTTTCTGGTCCCCCCTTCCATCCAGTGCAGGAATCCCCCTACTTTGAAGGAACCACCATCTAGTATCTGACAATGTCTCCTGGGATGGGAAACTTCCACTGGCCCTGCTCATAAAGCAACCAGCCACATTCCAAGGGGAAGGAACGGAGTAGGACAAGAGGGAGTGAAAGAGTTGTCCCTGAAATCAGCCAGGTTCCATATCCTCTTTCAAAGTGATTCCTTAGGAATCGTCCATTTAGGAAGAAATCAAATCAATGTTGTCAAGGGACAAATACATTTTCTTTGGCCCATGATGGAAAAAGGATGGGCGGAAGGAGAGACAGGCAGATTTGTTAAATAAAACCTGAGTTAGCAACAAATTCTTTAAAAAATAAAAAATAAAAAGCAATTTGCATTCCTGACCCAATAGGCTATTTTTTTTTTTATGATTTTATTTTCAAGTAATCTCTACACCCAATGTGGGGCTTAAACTCACGATCCCGAGCTCAAGAGCTCCACGCTGTACTGACTGAGCCAACCGAGTGCCCCTCAATGGACTATTTCTGTTCGGTTGGAGTGGTTTTTAAGTCAGTTAGCTCTAACTTCGAGCCCACCTCTTCATGTTTCATCACCTTGGCTTTCCCAATTTTGTGTATTTAAAATCAAGATCCTGGACCTTCCTTCCTCCTGATCAGCATCAGGGCTCATAAGAACTTTGGGTTCTGGGGAGAGAAAAAAGCCCTGTGTAGAAAGACCAGGACTATATCATTTCTATTTCTCCTTGACACCTTTTCATGCTTGGTGATTTCGGCTACTTCTCTGAAGGGAATAATCTCTTAAGCTCTCCATCTAATCTGTTCTCAGACAGGAGTTTAAACTCTCCCCCATTCGAAGTTTATCAGACAGATCTACAGAGACTTTTCCGGGAGGATGTTTACAAAGGACTTTTAGTGTTGCCAAGAAAAGAAAGAAGGGGAAAGATAGGGTTTCGGAAGGGCAGTTTGAGAGGCAGTGAGATTTAAACATAAAAGAACCTTTCTTTGCCTCACTAGCCAGTTGTCCAAAGGCCAGTGGTGGGCCTACTGGTTTGCACCAGGGGCAAATGGCTTCCCTGTTGGAGAGTGTCCCTTATAATCGCTGGAGTTTGCTCTTAGGGTAGAGTCTTGCTCTCTCCTACTGCAGAGCTGGAATCGTTCCAGAGATGAAAGCCTAGAGTTCTATTTGCCCCCGTTCCTCTACTTCCCTTACAATCCCTTCATTTCTCTGAGAGGTCTTCTTAAACGGTGATGTCTTGCTTGGTAACAGCGTCCCCTCTACATGACTGCGTAGCACTAGCCATGTAAGGGTAAATTCATCTCCTTTGGGAACAGGGGAATTCGCGAGCACGCTAATCGCCATAGCCAATAAATCATGTGACACTGACACAGAGCCTTTTGAGTATGTCTTCAGTAAGTCAGAATTATTTAGACATTGTGTACCTGTTTAGGTCTTCACGACTCTGAAAGTTCCCATCATAGACATCTCAATGCATTTGGCTTATTAAGTTTAGATTCCTATGTGAGAAAAATTCCCCCATATTCAAACACACACTAATACATAGTTAGGTCTGGAGAGCAACTTTCTTTAATGTGTCACTTGAGGGGCTCTATTATTATTTCTAGAAAAACAAACACTTTTACAGCCAGCCTTGGGAAACAGATTTTTCTCTCTGATAAGCGGGACTTCATTTTATCCCAGTAAAAGATACGTTTTCGTCGTCATCATCAAGCAGAAGAGAAACGATGCCCTGTGAGCTGCATGGCAAGTTGTATAATTAGAGTTCATTTTAATTAACCAGCTCCATTTTTGAATTGTTAATCTCCATTTCTTTCATTTTAGTCAAGACTACAACTAAATGGATTTCAACAGTGCGTTTCTCCTGCCCCTTTCAATGAGCGACTACATTTCAAGCGTCTTCTAGCGGAGAAAATGAATTTATCCCATTTGTCATAAAGCTGAAGTCTTCAGTCGTAGGAAAAAAAGACCTTGTTATTCATGGCAACGTCCCTGCCTGGTGAAAAAGGAAGTCTAAGAGAGAACTTCTAGAGAGCACCTACGGCCAAGGGACCCGAGGGAGGCTGTGTGTCAGGACGGAGGGGAGGGGGGCTGGCATTCCTCAGGAAATTTCCACACAGGCTCGATAAACAGGGAAATCGGAAGCTCGAGTCTTCAAGGCACGTAACCTATCCACGCGAAGAAAAGTTGGGAACCAAATTTTACTTTTCCTGGCACTGCTTTCAGCACACACGCCCACATGCACGCACGTATTTTTTTAGTCTTTATTTTTTGAGCAGTTTTAGGTTCGTGGATTTTTTTTAAAGAAGAAAAACCATGAGTCCCCACGTTTTGCCGCGAAAGACCTCCAAGAACAAAGAGTAGCAGTGAGATTATTGAGAATTAAGCAAAATCCTAGAACAGGCTTCATCTGCCCTCGTTACTTCCACCCACCACTGGGTGGTGGTGTGATTGAAACCTTCTTTCCAGGTACACTGGCCTCGGATCTCCCCCATTCTCCCCAGGTCACCGGTGTCGCTGGCTGGGAAGTGTGAGTGTGTGTGTGTGTGTGTGTGTGTGTGTGTGTGTCTTTTGAATCAATAGAATGCTGTCCCGATTGAATGTCATCTGCAGCCATCCTGAGCGAGGGGATTGTTCTGCCCTTTTCAATCAACAGCTTTCCATCTAGAGGACACAGAGGTGGCTTAGAAAGAGGTCACCACGGGCATGAGGCCGGCACTATGGCCCGGAGCTTGTTTTATGCCACCAGGCGTTGTCAGCCCAAGGGAATGAAATGAAAGCATCTCAATTAAATTTTAATCATGCACATAGGTCCCCTCCTCTGTCACACAGAAAATCAAAACCCTTACTGTCGCCTGGTGTGAAGAATCAACCCCTCCGAACTCTAAGTTTCCTAAGAGTTTTGCCTACCAATGTGCCACACTTTTTTTTTAAGATTTTATTTTTAAGTAATCCCTACATCCATCGTGGGACTTGAACTCACAACCCCGAGATCAAGAGTTGCATGCTCTACTGACTGAGCCAGTCAGGCGCCCCAATGTGCTTTTATTAACTAATTCAGTTTCCCTTTTTCATTAATCAAAGCTACTAATGGGAACAGCTAACTGTAATCGAGGGCTTACTGGGGACCAACCCCAACAACTCTGTGAGGTGGGTATTATTACTGTCCTTATTTTAAGGCAAGAAAATAACGGTTCAGAGACATCAGGTAGCTCCATCAAAGTCACTCGGCGAGGAAGTGGATGAGCGGGGCCTTGACCCCAGATCTGTCTGCTGTCAAAGCTCAGGGGATTCCTCACATTTCCATTTGGCCCAGCGAAGCTCCTGGTTTGAATGAGGTGGTCGCTGGTATAATCGCACAGCCAAAAGCAAGAAAAAGACCAGGGGTGGGGGGTGTCTCAGTGAGACTGCAACCCATATCCGAGCAAATGCGGAATTCCCATTAAGCTCTTTGAAATATTGAAAATTGTTCACAGACCTCCTCTCATCGTCCACGTCAGTAACACCTGTAACTATCCCTGCAAGTCTATGGGCTCAGAGATAGTCACTTGCTAAGTCCCATCCCATCATCTAAGAGCCAGTTCGGCTGTCAGTGGGCTGTGAGGTGGGTGTATGTACAAGGCTCCTAGCCCCCCCTCCACTGAGGGAGAAGGAGTACATGGCTGTAAACAAGACATTCTCCTTCTTTTCCTTCACAAAATTGCTTTCCTGGGATTCTATCCCTCACTGCCCGAGAAGCAAAGTCTTCAGCCTTGACTAACAGAGAGCAGAAAATTCTCTCTTTTTTTTTTTTTTAAGATTTTATTTATTTATTTGACAGAGAGGGACAGCCAGCGAGAGAGGCAACACAAGCAGGGGAAGTGGGAGAGGAAGAAGCAGGCTCCCAGCAGGGGAGCCCGATGTGGGACTCGATGTGGGACTCGATCCCGGAACGCGGGGATCACGCCCTGAGCCGAAGGCAGACGCTTAACAACTGCGCTACCCAGGCACCCAGAAAATTCTCTTTTTTTAAATAATTCCTTCAGTCGTATGCTATTACCAGCATGGGACCTAGTGTCTCCGAGATTTTGGAGATACCACATGCTGACTGCTTCTGGCCATTTTGAAACAATCTAGGATCTAAACCCACAGGCCAAGGAATACAAAGCGAGAGCCGGGCCATCCATCATGAGCGGTCGGCAGGAAGGGTGCTTTCTCCCACCTCAGAGGTGGGAGTGCGGCGGGGGCAGAAGAATGTGAACATTTAACTAGATCTTACTGGAACTTAAAAAAGGAATTAATATCAAAAGGTCTTTGAGACAAGCCGAGTCGATGTTGAAAATAATATTTGAGGAGCACCATGAACCCAGCTTCTCTTTCAGATAAACCGGCCGAGGAGCTGACGTCTCTGTTGACTGTTAGCGGCTGGGGGCCTGGCCCCGGCTGATTCATCCCTGTGTCCCCACAGCGCCTAATAGACAACTTGGCACCCTGGAGTATTATGGAAATATTGGCTTTATTACTAAAAATAAAGTCCAGAAGCTCTAGGGTTGGCCCTGGAAAGAAACTGGCTAGGGGCAGGATGGGGGTGTGGGGAAGGCAGCTTCAGGAACCTTCCATATCGAGGACTCGCCTTCTCCTTGGAGGGGTCTGAAGACCACCATGATGGTCCCAGGGGAGGGAGGGCTGAATTCCCCTCACACGCTGGCCCCAAACATCTTGCCGGGTGAGGCCTGGAGCCTGCTGAAGGGGGCCTAGAGCATTAGAAACAGATTCTGCCACGGGAATAGGAAACCACAGGCGGTCCTTGGGTTAGGGCCATAATGTATATTTTAGACCATAAATCTATATTATTATGATATAGTTAGAAATATACTTAAAGCAAAACAAGAAATCCTATGCATCCGATTGCAGGAGTGATACTCCTTGACCCAATCACCGACCACTCAAAGAAAGGGAATCCATTTTAGGGTCAACCTCAGAACAAAACGTTTGCACTCTCTGTATACTGGAGGGGGGTCCCCCGATGGCAGCGCCATCCTCAGAAAAAAGTTCCTATTTGCAAACCAGGAAACGACATAACAAAATAAATCACAGCCGTTGAGCAGAGGCAGAGGCTGGCAGGACAGCCACTGTCACCTGTCTTCTCCAGCCTCAAAATTTCGTGGTCGTCACAACCACCAGTCTCTCGTGGAGTTTACAATAATGTCATCCATGCGAACCTGCAAAGTAAAGGTCTGCCAGCTAGGTCCTGCCTTTCTTGGTTCGATACACCGTGTTCCACCTTACGTTTCATTTTGTAGAAGGACGTCGGTGTCTCTGAAAGTTCGGAAGCCCCTCCCTAGACCAGTAAAGGGAGGTTGAGCCTTCTGGCCAGGCCAGTTGCCCAGGACCGCCAGGCCCCCAAGACCCACCCACCCACAGACGTGTCCCTGTTCTTGCAGCACGAAATAGGAACACCAGGTCTCGATTCACCCCGGAAGCACTGGAGCTGAGGCTGGCGGGAGGAAGCTCCCAGACAAAGCCCTTGCCTCGCCGACTCCCCAGCTCTCTGCCTTCCGGTGGTTTTCCCAGGTCTGAGGAAAGACGTTTCCCTTCTAAAGTGGAAGGGCCCCGTGGGTGCGTCCGCCACCCCCTGGTCTAAACCGAGGGAGGGGCAGTCATCAGAAACCCTGGGAGGGAGAACTTTCTCACGCACGACGGCCCAGTGACTGCTGAGATGATCGGACATCAACCCCGTACATCAGCGCCAGACCTAGTCGCACCCCATATTTACATATAGGGAAACTGAGGCCCAGGGAGGGAAGTGACTTACCCAAGGTCACACCCCACATGTTCCCTTTGCTCCGCATCCCCTCCTCCTTCCATGACGGCCCACCTCCTCACTTGTCATGCCGATCCGCTTTGAGGTGAGAGGGTTAACCTTCATTGTGAAAAGATATTAGTAGTGATTTATGGTCTTAAATGTGGCTAATGGCAGAAATAAAATGATAATGAGAAAGCAACACATGCTTTCCAAGTGACTGTTCGCCAGAGCGAACATTAAGCCTGATTTGATCACAGCCATTAGAGATTTCAGCTGAACATTACAGGGGGTTTCTGCTGAATTTGTCTGATGGATGTGGCAGGGTCAGCTGCAAGGGATAAAGAACCATCCCTGAAATGTCCAACTAGACAAAATTTTATCAATTATAGGTATAAGAGAATTTGAAGTGCTACATGTAAATCAAACTATTTCTAAAATGAAGCAGTTATTTTTCAAAATTCATTTGTATAATACAAGCAGTTTTACCTTTATTGGCCTTTCTCATAAGTAAAAAGCTACTTGGGGAGGGTAGATTTTATTTATTGTTTCAGATGTGGGGTTTTATAAAGTGAGAGACACCTATATGGAGAGCTTTAAGCCTGGAAGTCACCTTAGAGACTCTATGGGTCAACCCCTTCATTTTCCAAACGAGGCAGCTGGGGTCCAGAAAGGGGAAGTGACTGTCCCAAGGTCACACAGCAATCAACATCAGAGCTAGAACTATGAAAACGCCTCCGGATCCAGGTCAAGACGTTATTTGGTTAAAAGCCAGCAGAACTCCCTGCCCTGTGAGTTGCAGGAACAAGATTACAGTAATGAAAATACAAAGGAGCACAGTCTACTTCCTTTATAAGTCTTTTATTTTGCTTTTAAAAATACAATATCGTTCCTCAATTTCAAAAAAACTTTAAATAGCATACAGTAAGACACTTGCAATCAAAACAGAGAGAAGAAAGAAAGAAAGAAAGAATGAAAGAAAGAAAGAAAGAAAGAAAGAAAGAAAGAAAGAAAGAAAAAGAAAGAGAAGGACGGAAGGAGTGAAGGAAGGAAGGAAAGAAGGGAAGTGGGAAGGAAGGAAGGAAGGAGGGAGGGTGTAAGAGAGGTGGGAGAGAGGAAGAAAGGAAAGAAGGAACGAAGGTAGGCAAGCAAAAATAAGAATGCATGTATGATGCATGTATGTGAGTGTGTGTGTGTGTGTGAGTGTGTGTGTGGTCTGTGTGTTAGGGGAGGGGTGATCAAAGAGTACATATTTGGGGTGAAATCAAAACCTCTAGTAAGAACAGTCACTAAAATTGATTTAGATCTGCATGTCCTGGTAATAAAATTTTCATTTGCTTATTTATTTCCAAAAAACCCTGCAATGGAAGTGTAACTAGAGAGTCTCCTCTCTCGCCTGTCATCCTACCACATCTTCCTACACACCGGCCTGAGAACCACAGAGCAACACTGCAGCCCTCCGGAGCTGAAAGGCTCCTCAGCCACCACCAAGCCCAGCCTTCCCGCTGACAAGGACAACCGGAACCCAGAGAGAGAGGGAAATTGCCCTGGTAACGTCAGAGTCCAAGAAAAGGCAAGGGGGAATGCTGGAGAGACACCGGACACTCAGGTCTGAGTTTCAGCGACGGTAATGATTAAAAAAAATTTTTGGTAACTTGTTTTTACAAATACTCCAGTTGCATAGCAACAGACGGCATCCCCGATCTTCCCTAGCCATCTCCCTGAGAACCTTGAGCCTGACGGTCCCAGAACTTCTTCCTTCCGGGGTGTTTTATTAGGTACAATATCCTTTCATGCCTGGCATGTCCCATGGTACTGCAGCTAATCCCTGGGAGGCAAAGGGCAGAACTGGAAATGGGGCTTCGGAGAGTCAGACTGGGCCAAGGTCACACGGCCCGGCAGTGCTGCCGGTGGATCAGCTCCTGGCTGTGAATCAGGCTCTTGATGGCAAGTCCACTGTCTCCTCTCTGTGCTGTGCCCCCACCCCCCGCCCCCGAGAGGAAGCAGAGAGTGCGCCCCGCTGCCCACTGACAACAACCCTGCAAGGACGTTGCGACAGCTGGTCGGGGTGCCAGCTCCACGGTCAAAGTGCCATCTCTTATAAGCATTAAACATCTAAACATAGGGGAGTTTAGTGAAATGCTTGTTTTAAAGGGAGATAGTTATTTATTTATTTATTTATTTACTCATTTATTTATTCATTTATTTCAAGGTAAAAGATTCGAAGGCTTCACGTTTGAAGTTTTACAGAACACCGATGGATACGACAGGTGACCCGCAAACCTCATGGGGCTTCTGGGAGTTAGGTTAACACTTTACAAAACTTCAAAATGAGATCATGGGCTTTAGGTGAAGCAAGAATTGAGAGACACATAGGAAAAAGTAAAGGAATTGTCAAGCATGGATCGGGGAAGATTACCTCTGTAGTCAGAATATTACCTCTGGGCCTGAGGCTTAAAGTCAAAACTAATAATAATAATCTAGCATGTTGGTTCAATTTGAGTATGAGAAGCCAGGGTCTACAGGCGGCTGAACGAGGCGTTCAGCCTGCTGGGGCATCCATGGAGACATTTTTGGAGACAAGGATAACTGGAAGCAGAGAGATCCCAGCTGGGGCATCACCCCCACCTACCCCCCCATCTGAATTTTCAATACTGGCGGTTAGAAAAAGTGTCTCCATCTTGTAAACACAGCAAATTTGATCTGGAAGTCATTGAGAAAACATAAACACGGAGCCTCATGCGGTCATGTTTACACTGCTCCAGCCCCGGTGAAAGATGAGCTGGTTAGGGAAGGATTGGTTTTTTTCAAAGACGCTTTTCTTTTTTTTTTTTTTAATGAAAATCCCAGGAAGCACACGTTACCATGAAGACCAAAATCCCGACGGAGAGACCACGAGAGCATGAAGCAGCGTTGCTTAGGCACTCACAGACATAATGGCACACTCACTCGGGCTGAGTTCTGCTATTGCAGAAGCTGATTTACCAAAAAGTCAGTTGCTTTTGAAGTGGAAATTAACAGAACCGGAACAGCTTCTAAACTACACCCTTAGTTAAGAATACGGTTTCATGACTATTTCGTGTTTCCCGAATCCATTCCAAATTTGCGCGGACCCAGAATTCAGTCCGGTTCCCTTCATTTAACCAACACAGAAGTGGAGGCCCAGGTGGGGAAGTGACTTACTTCAGGTCACAGAGCTTGTTAGTGCCAGAGGTAAAAAGAGGACAATGATCTCCTGATGTCAACTGCGTCTTTCAGAACATGTCTCTTCCAGATGTTGCTATTTACTGAACACTCTGGCCCAAAGGCATTTATTTGGTATTGTGATCTCTATGGAGCAGGTAATGGGTGTTATTCCATAACTGGGGGCATCAAAGAAATGCCACATGATTGTTCTATAAATAAATTAATTCTGATTAGGATCACCCAGCCCTGGGTCGGTGGAGAAATTCACCAGCTCAGGCACGAGTGAATGGGGCTCGTCCCAGAAGCCGTAGGAGGAGCACCCACTCGGGGGACAAGGAGGGACCCAAGGTGCGCCAGTGGCATAGCTGTAAGGGCCTCTGGTTATTGATGTCCTTGCACGTCAAGGTCTATACAGGCCATTAGCTCACCCACTCCTGGGCCGTGATGTCTGCAGAAGATGCGGGCTCCTGCGCTCCCCAAGGCTCTGCCTCCACTCTGGGGCCCTGGGAGAGAGGGAAGTAAGAGCCTGGAATCCAAACCACTTCTCTTCTAAGTTGGGAGGACCTCTTCAGCCCACTTTCTCTCCACTCCCCTGATTCTCTCTCTTCTGCTCCTGCTCCCCAGCCTTCCCGGCTGCCTCCTTCCTAGGTTAGCACAATCTTTGCCAAAGCCAGGCCGGAAAGGGAGAGAATTATCTTGAAGAACCCCTGCTTTCAACCCTATGCCCAAGGAGTTCTGAAACAAGGAAACCCAAAAGACCTATCTACCTAGAATGAGTAAGGGAAAAATACAATGAGAACAAATTCCAAATGGACATCTCAGGGAATTCCCCTGCTGTTGGTATACGCCATGCTTACCATGCAGAGTTCGGATCCTTTTGTAATGATACAATGATGCACTTGGTACAACACCTGGTGGTCTACCCAGCACTTTCAGACTCACCCCCTGGTTTCAGCCTCAAACACCAAAGGTCAGTCTTGTCACCCCATTTCAGGTGAGGAGACTGGGGCTTAGTGAAGTGATGAGATATTTGTGGTTCCTTTTTCCTGGTCCTGAGAAAAGGGTGGCAAACCATGCGTGTCAAATACCCTCTGAACTTGGCCGAACTCTCAGTAAACCGGTGCTTGTTAATGCCACTCCGTGATCTATTTCCTCCTTCAGTTTTAAACAGCCGGATGAACTTAGGTGAAACAACCAAACGCAACTTACGACATTCTTCTGGGGTGAGCTCCATTGTTTTTGTTCACTCAGCTTCAAGGTTAAAGAAAAAGGACCAGGGATCATAAACAATCTCCCTACTTTTGTTCCTCCTCTGCATTTGAAGGTTTTGGAAAGAAATTCAGTGAATGATGAAAAGAATTGTTTAAATTCCCCAGGGTTATTTGGATAAGGTTTTTGTACCCTGGTGCCAAGACTCCTGAGACTGTCCTCAATCTCTGTTTGTCACCACACCCCGGCCTGATCTGCGCCTTCAAGGTGCTGGGTCACTGACTTGTGTCAACTTCTTCATCTCCCTGGAGACACACATTACAAACCTAGAAGAGCTATGGTCTCAGTGTGTCCCCCAAGATTCATACGTTGAAACCCTAGCCCCCAACATCATGGTAGCAGGAGCTGAGGCCTTTGGGAGGTGATGAGGTCGTGAGGGCACCGCCCTCATGAATGGGATTAGTGCTTTTAATAAAAGGGACCGCCCAGAGCTCCCTCAGCCCTTCTGCCATGTGAAGACACCGTGAGGAGATGGGCTTCCATAAACCCCAAAGCAAGCCCTTAACAGACACCATCTCTTGGACTTCCAGCCCCCAGAACTGTGAGACATACATTTCTGTTGTTTGTAAGGAACCCAGCCTGCTGGATTCTGAGATAGCAGCCAAACTAAGCCAGTCCCTCGGGGCCTCCAGTCACCCAGCAAACCTTTTCTGAGCAGGCACGACGTGCGGGGCATCGTTCCGGCGCGTGGGGATTCAGTCACGGAGTCCCTGGCCACGTGGAGCTCCTGTTCTGGTAGAGGGAGAGCAGGACAGACGGCGAAGAGAAGTAAATGATATTCCAGGGGATGGTAGCGACATGAAGAAAATACAGTTGACCCTTGAACAACTCAGAGGTTTGGAGCACCGACCACCTGGACCGTCAAAAATCCACATATAACTTCCGACTCCCCCAAAACATAACTACGAACAGCCTACGGTTGCCTGGAAGCCCGCCGATAGAATAAATCGTCGATTAACACACATTTTGTGCGTTGCATGTATTAAGTGCTGCGTTCTTACCATAAAGTAAGCTAGAGGAAAGAAAATGTTAAGAAAATCATGAGGAAGTAGGGCGCCTGAGTGGCTCAGTCCTTAAACGTCTGCCTTCGGCTCAGGGCGTGATCCCAGGGTTCTGGGATCGAGCCCCACGTCAGGCTCCCTGTTTCGCTGGGAGCCTGCTTCTTCCTCTCCCACTCCCCCTGCTTGTGTTCCCTCTCTCGCTGGCTGTCTCTCTCTCTGTCAAATAAATAAATAAAATCTTTTTTAAAAAAAGAAAAAGAAAATCATGAGGAAGAGAAAGCACTTCCAATACTGTACTGTATTTATATATATTTTAAAAATCTGTGTATAGGGGCGCCTGGGTTGCGCAGTCGTTAAGCATCTGCCTTCGGCTCAGGGCGTGATCCCGGCGTTCTGGGACGGAGCCCCACATCAGGCTCTTCTGCTATGAGCCTGCTTCTTCCTCTCCCATTCCCCCTGCTTGTGTTCCCTCTCTCGCTGGCTGTCTCTGTCAAATAAATAAATAAAATCTTTAAAAAAAAAAAAATCTGTGTATAAGTGGGCCTGCACTGTTCAAGCCTGTGTTGTTCAAGAGTCAACCGTACGGCGGGGTAAGGGAGATCTTCTTCGACAGAATAATGTCTCCGAATGTCGTCTAGTGACACTGATTGTCAGGACTCAGAACCACTGTTACTACTATCTATTCCATTCCAGAGACATGCTAGGTCTGTGAACAGCAGGACCATGTACTAATCAGCACGAATGTCCCCTGAAGGCTGTGCCCATTCACAAAAGCCCCACGACAGAGACCACAATATCCAGGACAGTAGCCCTTAGAAAGAGCGAGATCAATTTCCACTTGTACTGTGATTGGAAGCTTTTCATAACCCATCATTAGGTGAAAAGAGCAAGTTGCAGAACAAAACGCAGGATATGATCCCACTCACGTAGAAAACCTATGAGCTAGCTTATTCATAAGTCTACCAGTGCATGCATGTAGATTCTAGAAGGATACACCGAAACCATTGAGAGAGGTGTCATCTGGGTACAAGTCAAAGAGGATCGGATTGTGGTTAGGGTAAGGGTAAAGAAAGGGTGGGGCTTGGGCTTTTAATTCTGAATTTATATTTCATTTGAACTTTTCAAAAATTAAAAATAAACCATATATTGTGTAGGTTTAAAGAAGTTAACCGAAAAGCAATGTTACCTGGCCATGACTGTCTAAAGTCTCAAGTCTAAAGTCTCAACTCTAGCATCCTTCTAGGATGTGACCTTGCTCAACTCACTGACACTTGCCCCAGGGCCACCACGGTCAGGTGTGCGGGCTGTACACTGCACAATGCAAGGGGGAACCATTCACACATTGCCCCCTTGACTGTGAAACGTGGGACTCATCCTCTCCAAGACTTCTCTTCCCCCCTCCAACCCCATGCCATCACATGCTCTATGGTCACCATTTCCAGGATACGAGATATCCTTCTCTGCCCTTTATATACTCTGGTCCCTTTCTTAGGAAAATATTTCTTTACCTTCTCCATCCACAATCTCTTATTCTTTCCAGACCTAGTTCAAATAGCTCTGTTCTTCAAAGGTCATTTTGACTCCCCAGGAGAATGTGTTCCTTTACTTTGTCCCTACCACTACCACCTCTCTTATGATATTGCTTTGCCAATTTTCCCAGTGAACATCTTGGGGACAAAAACTTAATGTCCTATTCATTTTGGCTTGCTCAGAACTGATAGCATGAAGTATGAGCAATGGAATAAATGAGGAAACACCAGTGGCAACCCTACAACTTTGGTTTTTAGATCGATCATCCGAAATTTTTTCACTCTTAGACCAATTCAGTTTCTCAAACTGTTCTGCAAAACATCTCTCTTAACAGGTTAATTCTGAATGTTAAAAAGAGGCTCCATGCATGAATTTTAGGGAAATGCCATATTATAGGTAAAGAGTTCCTTTATCTAGTCTTCTCAGAGGATTTCATATGCTAATAATCATATTGAATTGCCAAGAAGGGGAAACAGAAAACCAGTTCCAAACTTATTTGACCATTACTCTGCTTTTTCACAAATATATCTCCATTCAAGAGATTTCCTGTGTCTCTATGTCCCATACTCCCTAACCAAGAAAGAGGGAAGCAACTAATTCATGCATTAAGAAGCAGTGGAAGGAAAAGAGGGAGGGAAGTCTGCCACAAAACCTCGGAGAACCTTCGGGGTTGAGCTAACGTGTGGATGCAATTTGGTTGGCAGTGGGCAGACACAGGAAGATGTCAAATAGAGGCTTTGCGTGTGCGAAAGTCACCCTGGAATCCCTGGAGAAAAAGGACTGATAGGGAGCACGGGTGGATGAATCGGAAGACAGGTGTAGTCCTGGCTAGCAGTGACAGTGCCTTCGTATGAAGCAGTGGCAGTGGAATTGAGAGACAGAGACACAGAGAGACAAAGAGCCCGAGCCAGAGCCAGAGTGTGGCAGAAAGACAGAGATGGAAAGACGGAGCAGAAAAAAAGAGACAGGAACAGAGGGGGTGCGCTGGGTGGCTCAGTGGGGGTTAAGCATCTACCCTCAGCTTAGGTCATGATCCCGGGGTCCTGGGATTGAGTCCCACATCAGGCTCCCCACTCAGCGGGGAGTCTGCTCTCCCTCGTGCTCTGCCCCTCCCCCATTTGTGCCCTCTCTCTCTCTCTCCCTCTCTCTCATATTCTCAAATAAATAAGTAAAATCTTAGAGAGAGAGAGAGAGAGAGAGACTTCCAGAGGAAGTTACAAAGTGGAATTAGCAGGACTGAGGACTCAATCACCAATTAAATTGTACTGGGAGAGGTAGGAGGGGCTCAGGCAAAGCTGAGACTAGCAAAATTGAAGGGGATGTCAAATAACTCAGGAATCAGGATAAATATTTCAATGCGATGTTTTTTTTTTTTAAGTTTATTTTTTTTAGTAATCTCTATAGCCAACGTGGGGCTCGAACTCCACCCCAAGATCAAGGGTCGCACGCTCTTCCAGCTGAGGCAGCCAGGCGCCCCTTCGTGCAGTATTTATAAAAATTGATGCAAAACACTTGTGATATAGAAAATATTAAATTTTAGAATAAAGACAGGATGTGTTTATTTACTGAGTTTTTACTTCCGCTCTCATTGTGCAATATGGCTCAGCAAGGCACTGAATGTAGGCTGAGCCCTGGGTTACGGAATCGCGGTGCTTGAAAAACAGTCAGTGGGAGAAGGAACTGATTAGGGTTAGGAGTTGGTGGGTGTTACTTTGGTTCTTACAGGGGCTCAGACCCTCGAGCTGCAGCGGAGGGCTACCTAGTGCAGGAATAAAGAACAATCTCTGAGAGCGTGTGGTGAGAGAGGGAATTTTGGCTCAAGGCTGAGACCACCAAATTCACTCTCTTCTCAAAATGGACTGTAACCTCTACTTAGCTTCCCCACATCAAATGGAAAGTGGCAGGAGGGTGTTCCAGAAAAAAGCACATTGCTTAAGCAGTTCAAATTGTGGATCATACCATCCCAGACCTCCACCCAGGTGCCCAAGCCCAAGCTGTGACCATCATAATTAGGCTCCTTCACCAATTTCTCCCCTTCCCCCCTCTTTCCCCTCCCCCCTTTTCCTTCCCCACACCCTCTCCCTCTTCCCCAGCCCCTCTCCCCCTTCCCCTCCTCCTCTGCCCCTCCTTCCCCTCCCCCCTTTTCCTTCCCCACACCCTCTCCCTCTCTCCCAGCCACTCTCCCCCTTCCCCTCCTCCTCTGCCCCTCCTTCCCCTCCTCCTCTTCCCTTCCCCCGCCCCTCCTTCTTCTCTTTGCCTTCTCTGGGGAGGGAAATGATGGTGATGGTGAGGATGCCGAGTGGGAAGGAGGAGGGAGAGGGAAACAATGGCACTGGAGGATGAAGGTAGGAAACGAAAGAGGCTGAGAGGAAGAAAGGAGAGAAAAAGGAAGAGAGCAGTTGAAGAGAAGACACAAGAAGATGAAGAAGAGAAGACACAGTGCTAAGTCAGACCATTGGTTCTCTAAATTATGAATCAGCTATTTCAGGTCAGTGTCGCGGTTGAAAGCTGCTCTCTGCAGCCCGGCCGCCATGGGCCGCGGTGACAAACTGAAGAGAGATGGCCCACTGATTCCAACTTCACTGTGTTTTTTAGTCAGGAAAGAGGTCCCCCTCCAGGGCACCTAGCCGCCCCCCTGACCTCCCCGCAGGCACCAGCCGGGGGGACCGAGAGGGCCGTTCTTGCGCACTGAGCCGGGGTCTGCACCCAGCCCCCAAGCTAGGTCTGTGGGTTCTCCTGAAGTCCCAGGGAGTACGAGCACTCCAGGGATTAGTAGCTCAGGGGAATCACTGCTTTCTCCTCTTTAGCAGGAGAGAGAGAGAGAGAGAGAGACAGAGGGTCCACCGGTGACGATACCATTGCTACTGTGACTCTCACATTTATCTCTAACAACCAGTCTCAGACAAACACCAGACAAGAGAAATGACCTGAAAATGCCAGATGGAGCAAGCCAGGCAAGGAGCTGGGTGTCTTCCAAGTGAGATTTTGGTGACGTGAATATGGTCGCCGGAAGAGGCAACTTCCCTGTAAATTCAAAGTGTGCCAGCACTCTGTCACTCTGGGGCCATTCCCGAGCCCTGGAGTCAGAACGGCCATGCACATGGCTGCTGGGGAAATGTCCCAGTGGCTGGCGAGCCCTCAAGAGACTTTTCCGGGTGACTGACAGGCCCTGGAAACAATCTTGGACTGAGTCAGGAGACCCCTACCACTACTTAATCAGGTGACCTTGGACAGATCATGACCTCTTTCTGGAACTCAGTTTTCCCATCTACAAATAGGGGACGAGGGGGTGGGAAGTAGGTTTAGCCCTCCTGTGCTTCCCAGATGCATATCCAGCCTTGAGCCACACCAGATTCACCAAGGGTGGGAAGAGGGGCAGGGGGATTGCTCACACTTTCTGGGCCAGCCCCCAGGTTCTGGTTTGGTACGTCCAGGACCCACCAAGCTGGTGCTGATCGCTAGCCATGTGAGCTAAGGGACCTCTGACGTCCTTTCTGGCCCATAGACAGCCAGAGACAACCACCAAACAAGGTTACTATAAATGACATTGAAGTCATCTGGGGATGGGACTTTCTTTCAAATGACGTGGAAAAGAAGGACAGGACAGCCTACAGATTTCAGAATATTTCAAAAAATAACACTTGTGATGGGAAATAGAATCCACATAAATAAACAGACTGAAAAGGCAATTAAAGACAACTTCCCCTCAACTTCAACTCCTTCAGTGTAACCTGTGGGCGGCGTACGAGGGGCAGGGAGCCAGGGAAGTCTCGATCTCCCCAACAATTACAAAGTGATTTGTTGTGGAGGTCACGACGGCCCCTGTTTGGGCCTGTTACAGTTTGCTAAGCTCCACTAAGCTTAGGTATTAGGAGATCCTTCATTGGAACATGTGTGTCGAGCGAAGGAGAAGGAGGAAGGGAGGAAGCTGCCGCTGCTTCTTTTTTAGCTCTGATGCTGCCTGAGGCCTGATCTACATCGTGGGGCACAGTTCTGTTTGTCTTCCTGCGCGCTGTTCCCGTTGCTGATGTTCCAGGCATTCCCTGCCCCACTGCTCGGTGTTTGTTTATGGCAGCGAAGTAGAAAATTGTAATGTCTGCAATTGTTATGGGTTTGCTGATTGTGTGACCACCTGGTCTGCTGAATCCAGGACAAAGGCGGTAAGCCCCCTCTAAAGCCGAAGCTGTGTACTGTAGGAGGAGGAAGAGAAGGGGATGTTTGTCCGCCTTTTGTTTGTGTCTGCGTGTTGTCTTGTAAAGAAGCATTTAAAGTTGAAATTATTTTAATTAAAACAATAAAACTCCCTTAGTGCGCTCCTCGTGGCACCAGTTTGCAGGGAAGGGCCGCCTTTTTTTACAATGAAATGCCCTGAAACTGAGGAATTCCTCAATAAACAACTTCATACTTGATTTGCCATGTATGAAGTTAGATGGGCCGGTTCCAGATGTTTTCCAAAAGGCCCTGTGCCCTCAGGTAGTGACTGCTCTACGACATCCCTCTGGTCGGCAGGGACCCCACAGCTGTTTCAGCAGATTTTTTTTTTAATTTCATAAAATGCCACATACAACATGCACGTTTCATCCAGAGAGGCTGCCAAGATGTTCAAAGGATTCAGGATTATCAGCCCCCCCGCCACCCTCTGGAGTCGTATTAACGACTAATATTAATATTAGTCACAGAAAATATTTAACATCTGTGCTGCCGTACCGCCCAAAAGTTTTAAAGTGAAGGAAGAGGTGTTTCTTGCGCTAAATTACCCAAGGAATTTTCAGAGTAGAGCCCAGTTACCTAGGTTGGCTAGGACACCACCACAGGAAAACCCTTCCGTGCTTCTAAGTGCCGGGGGCCCGGGAATGGACAGAAAGACAGCCCTTTGCCCTGCACCTCACCCACACGCGGCACGAGGCAGTACCTGCTTGCTGGCGCTCAAATGGCTCTGGCATCGTGATAATAATCATTAATAATAGTAATAGTAACAGCAACTGGTGTCACTGGTGCTTACTATATGCCAGGCCTTGAGTTCAATGCTTAATGTACGTGATCTCATTTACTCATCTCTTCCTAGCAGCATTAGTAGGTGCGCATTGTTAATCTCCCCATTTTACAGAAGAGGAAAAATATGTGAGGCTCCCCGAATCTAGATGTCTAGGCAAAGATCACAATAAGTTAGAACTGAAACCCAGCTTTGTGTGGCTTGGTGGGCATGGTCTCAGCCCCTCTGCCAAGGTGTGGCCCCAATACACACAGAAAAGCATTAGCCAGGGTGCCTGGGTGGCTCAGTTGGTTAAGCGACTGCCTTCAGCTCGGGTCATGATCCAGGAGTCCCAGGATCGAGTCACGCATCAGGCTCCCTGCTCAGCGGGGAGTCTGCTTCTCCCTCTGACCCTCCCCCTCTCGTGCTCTCTCTCTTTCAATTGAATGAATAAAAACCTTAAAAAAAAAAAAAAAGCATGAGCCACCTTGCCACCCAGATAACAGTGCATCTTATAGAGAACCCGTGGAGGGCAGAACTGTGGGCTGGGCTCAGAAGTACAGAAGAGAGATGAATAGCCAGTTCTGCTAATAACCCGTCATGCTAACACAGTCCCAGTTTGCCTGGGGGACAGTGCTGGTTTTAGCACCAAGAGCCTTCATCCCAGGTGTGGTAGGCAGAATTCTAGGATGACTCCCCAAGTTCTTGGCCCCTGCTGTACACACAAGCTCACCCGCTTATGCAATCAAACTAAATGTAGTGTTGCTGTGAAGAGATTTTCCAAGTGCAAAGAAGTTGACTTTAAGATACAGAAATGAGCTGGGTGGGCCTGACCTTATCAGAGGAGCCCTTTAAATCTGGATTTGGAGGCCAGAGACAGAAGTCAGAGAGATCTGAAGCACAGGGGGATTCAATAAGGCTTTAGAGATGGAGGGGGTCACCTGGCAAGGAATAGGGGCGGCAGCCCCTAGGAGCCGAGTGGCTTCCAGCCGACAGCTGGCAAGGAAGTGGGGATCTCAGCCCATACACTGGAAGAAACTGAAATCTGACAACAACTTGAATGAGCCTGGAAGTGGATTTTTACCCAGAACCTCCAGCTGAGGATTCGGCCTGGGAGACCCTTGATTTTCAGCCTTGGCGACTCGGAGCTACCCAGCCATGTGGGTGAAGTTCTCTGGGTGTTGTTCTAAGCTGCTAGGTGGCAGTCATTCCTTGTGCAGCCATCGAAGTGCCCTACACCAGGTCACTCTTCCGTCCCGGGCACACTGGAGCACTTGGTCACCCTAGAAGAATGGAGGCCCATGTGGCGTGGATTGCCGGGAGATCCAGACGGCTTTCCCGGAGTTAGCCCCAGTACCGTGGGGAGGATTTAGACACGGGAGAGGGGCTGTGAGCCACTTCCGGAGGACACAGCATAAGCAAAGGCAGAGAGGCTGGAGTGTGCAAGGGGAAGCACCTGCAATGCTACCAAGGCACCAATTAAATCCTTGAGAGAGTTCAGTGTTTGGGGGCAGAGCCTTGGTACCTTGAGCATTTGAAAGGGTCTGTTCCAGAGTCACGAAAACGGGAATGAGATTAGCAGGCTGGGACTGCATGTTTAATTTCTGTCATCCCAGCACTGATGCCGTTCAGCCTTCTCCAGAAAACTCTGAACCCCTGGAAGGCAGGGACAGGGCTTGGAGCTTCGTGACCCCAGAGCCGAGGACAGGTCTGCCATATCATTGCGTGTTCAGTAAGTGCTAAGTAAAGAGACGGGTGAACGGTTTAATGTGGACAAAACAATCCCATTTTAGCCCAAACCTAAGCCTGCAGCCACGTTGTCCCTGGAAATTACTAAGAGGTTGGCAAGGCTGGCACATCCCATTCTAACCCCACCTCCTTCTGGCCTGGCCCCTCCTGCTACTTACATTCAGCGGCCTCCTGGGCCCCCTCCGAGAAACCTGGGGCTCTGAGGTCCGATGGCCAGCCTCAGCACTGCTCCTTGGGCAAGTGACTTAACTTTCCTGTGCCTCCGTCTTCTCGTGTGTGACAAGAGCATAAGTCCCACCTCACCAGGGATTCTAAGGATTAAATGAGTCAATACACCAGGAGAGCCTTTAGCATGGAGCCCAGCAAAAGGTAATTGCAGTCAGTTTAGCTGTTATTAGGATTCATTTTTATTTTATTTATTTATTTATTTTTTAGATTTTATTTATTAATTTGACATAGACAGACAGCCAGCGAGAGAGGGAACACAAGCAGGGGGAGTGGAAGAGGAAGAAGCAGGCTCATAGCGGAGGAGCCTGATGTGGGGCTTGATGCCTTAACGCCGGGATCACGCCCTGAGCCGAAGGCAGAGGCTTAACAACTGCGCCACCCAGGCGCCCCTCATTTTTATTTTAAATAACGACAGAGTTGCTGACCAAATTCAGGTAGAGACCCTTCCGCCACCCTACCCCAACCCAAGGGCATTTTCATTTTACTATAAGATTCTTAAAATCACAAAAACTTTGAGACGCAACAGGAGGACTGCCCGGATGGAGGTGGGTGAGACCTGAGACCCCCCCCCCCCCCCCG
>NW_024426552.1:70915467-70976713 GCF_017311325.1 Ursus maritimus | reverse complement strand
CCCCCCCCCCCCCCGGAAGGCCCTCCAGGGGGCTGCTCCTTCAAGTATAGTCGGTGGACCAGGACGGGCCACACCTGGGAGCCGGTGAGCGCTGCAGTCTCAGCCCTCCACAGGCCTGAGCCAGAATCCGCATTTTTCACAAGCTGCCCTGGGAGAGGCACGGGTTGAGAGACGAACTCCCATCGGCCCTGCATCTGGGCAACGCAGCATCTCTCTGACCTTTCCTTACAATTTGCTTTAAAAGTTAAGTGTTAAAGCACACAGGCGAGCCAGACCACAAAACTCTAAGCTGGCAAGAGAGAATCCCCTTTCTAGGGACAGCTGGCTGTCTACATGTTTCAACAAACTGGCATTATCCAAGAGCGCTAATGGTCTGAAGTCAGGCTTAAAACTCAGCAAAAATAAACTTTCCAGGAAATTTCTGGCACACCCACTCTTCAAACCCATCATCTCAGGAATGTTATCCAAGCAGTGGCCTCCTTCCCCACGTCTAACTCCATTTCCCAGTTTAGGACAGTTCTTGTTCTGGCCTCGACCTGACAACATACACACACCCAAATGCCAGAACAGCGAAGCCGCATTCAGCAAGGGCTTTACGGAAGTCCTCGGCAAATCCGTGATCTCATTTTGGCACACTTCGTGTTCTACTCCTTAATGCAAATACTGGTTTAAAAGAATATCTTAAATCTGGGGGGCATCTGCTCTTGGTCCCTGGGATTCTGAGAGGGATGCTTGCAAATAGGAGAAGTAGAACCCGCGGTCACCATCTCCTTACGTCCCCAGCCAGTCAAGCGCTCAAGTCCTCCTTGAGGACGCAATCTCCAATCAGCCACCTCCTTTGGACCCGTTTGCAAACATTCATATTCATGAATGGATGGACTGCAGTGTGGTGGCCACTCCAGGGAGGGTGATGAGGCGTGATGCCTTCACCAGAGGAAACTCACGGCTCATAAGGGAGAGGTGTAGATGGAACGTATCAGTCAGGGTCTATCCTACTTATCTATTGCCGTGTAATGATCCACTCCGATCTTGGCAGCTTAAAGAAGCAACGATTTCAGTATGTTTCATAGGATCTGTGGGCAAGGAATCAGGAAGGGCTCAGCTGGACTTCTCTGACTGCAGCCTTTCCTGTACTGGCAGTCAGACAGGGGGTGTGGAAGCAGCAAGGGCTGGCCAGCAATCTTTCTCGGGACTTCCCTGGGTCGTCTTTCTGCGGGAGCCAACTTGGGCTTCCTCGAAGCATGGCAGTCTCAGGACAAACTTTGTACAAGACAGCCCAGGGCTCCAAAGGTGAGTGTCCCACGAGGATCAAGCAGAAGCTGTATTATCTTTTAGGACTCTTTCAGAAGTTAGTGTCACTTCCTCTTGAGGGAGAATTGTCAGAGTGTAAGACTGAATTGAGGGAGAATTGTCACACTGTAAGACGAGCACGTGGGATGGGAGATATCGTTTTAACCATCTCTGGAAAATACAATCTGCACTAGGGTTCCAGCAGAGGCTTCACAAAGGCACTAGTTGCAAAGACATAAGCAAGAGTATAGGGAAATAAGAGCTAAGTGAGGTATCCTGACAGGGCTGGTAGCAGAGAAATTGTCACTGCCCCCGTTTGGAAGGAACAGGAAGAGGGCGGGGTTCCAGGAACTCAGAGAGAAGGGCTCTCTGGAGAAGATAGGTGCCCTGACCTCACTCATCCCTCCCTCCAGTCTCCTGCCTGGGCTCCCTCTTGGCCAAACCCAATAGGAAGCCCACACTGACCAACCTCTGGGGAGCAAAGCAGAATGGAGAAGAGTGGAGAGTGCCTCTCCAGAGGCAAACAGAAGATGCCCAGCAGTAATAAATGTCTGCGATACAAGAAAGATTATCACCAGATGCCAGTAGAGAAGTATGTGACAGCAGTGCCTTTCTGCCATCGCTATGTAATGTCACAGAAATACAGACATGGCGTATGGGGAAAGTTCACATCACCAGCAGTCCTCTGGATGTCTGGGGTCCCACCCTTTCTCTTGGGGCTTAAGAGGGTCCGAGGCTGTTGGGAAGGGAGTTGTCCCCATGGGCAAGCCGGATAGGACGCACAAAGTCTCTGGGCACTAGCAGGAGTGTTTCTGGATGGACAGTCCACGGTGGTGGTCCACTAGGAAGGACAGATGTGTTCCTCAACACCGACGATGTGACAGTGGGATGGAGACCTGCTGGGATGGAGACTGGGTGGTCTGTGGCACTGTCTGACCTCCCACAGCAATGCTCCCATGACCCCTGAATGAGTCCTCTTCTGTCTGAGTGGTCCCTCCAGGCATGGCTCCCATACTGAACGGCATCAACCTCTCTCCCTCCTCATGTTCCCTCCAGCTCCCCTCTCCCCACAGTCCAGAGAATCCTTATCTAACCTGGGGGCAAGGGAGCCCAGTTTTTCATCTAGTCTTTCAAATTGGTTCTTTATCATACCAAATGCAAACTCAAAAGTCCAGGCTCTTTTAGCATCACGTTCTCACCTTTTGAAACTCAAAAGCCAAGATCTGCATTCTGTATGTGTGTCCCTTCCCTGAGGCACACAGTGTGGAATTGTTGGGGACTGGGGAGGGTCACTAGGTACGTGGTGGTGGTGGGTGGAGGGGTGTCCTAGAACAAAAGTATGATCAGGGTTCAAACTAAGAGGTGTAAGAACACCAAATACCACTAATGGGGGTGACCAGGAAATACTTCATTTGATTCTTTGAAGAATGGATACAATTTTAACAAGAGCTGGAAAAGGCATTCCAAGCAGACGAAGAGAAGGATGGTGAGAAACAGCACATTTAAGAAAGGAAGTTTCATTTAGATTGGAAGTGATTCTAGAACAGCAGGGTGAGGCCTGGTCCTGAAAGACCTTGAACGAAACCTTTTGTGTTGCATTTAAAAGCCACTGAAGGGTGTGCACACCGGTAGGGTGACCCGGTCTGAGGGGTGCTTTAGAAAGATGAGTACAGCGACAGCGTGCAGGAGGCCGACAAGGCGGTTAGGGTGTTGGACTCCGTTTAGGCGTAAATTCATCTGAGCCTCACACCCGTGGCTCTGTCACCATCTGGCTTCAAGTCCACAGGCAGGCTCGGCTGTGGTTTCTCCCTCATTCCAGACCTGCGTTTCAACTCCCTGGAGGGCACGCCCACCCACATTTCTACGTGCTCTTTAACTCAACGCACTGCAAGCCGAACTGTCATGCCCTCTTCCCCACTGCCCCCCACCCGTGGCTTCTCTCCGCACACCTCCCCCCATCCTCCCCTAGATGTGCTGAAGCTCCCCTGTCGGAAAGTTCATTTTCCTCAATCTCTCCACCTCCCCTGCTTCCCTTACCCCTCCCCCAGCTCTGTGGCCCCTTCCACTCTTCCCTCACCATAGGCAGATCCTTCCGAACCTCCCTTTCTTTCTTTTCCCACTGCCCCCATCTCCTTTTTATCCTTATTGGAGCTGTCAAGGTCAAGCCATCAGCACCTGTCCCTCTGAGGATGGGTGTCCCCGCTTCCAAGCTCAGCGCTACTCCCCCAGTCCTGCACAGCTCAGCCACAGTCTTCTCCAAACACTAAATCTGATCATGGTATTTCCCCTTTAAAGACTTCCTCTGACCATCCCACAGCCTATAGGAGCAGGAAAAAATACTTTTATCGAGCATTTAAAACCTTCAAAAGCTGACCCGGGTTCCTCTCCAGCTTTGTCCACTGTCCCCGGGGACATGCAGGAGTTGATATCCTGGCTCTCTGCACTGGGCCGGCTGCGCTAACCTTCCTGGAAGCTGCCGAGTGATGGGATTATGCCCCAGCTGTTTGGATTGGAAAGGAAGAGCCGCCAGGCACAGGGAAATCCCGGATGTGTGCGTCTGCTGGGGGTGGCGGAGGGAGGGGGAATGAGACCTGCCACGCAGTCAGATAAGGAGGCCTATGCTGCGGAAGAAATGTTTGAATTGTCCTACGTTTGAAGACTGGCAAAGAGGGGCGCCTGGGTGGCTCAGTCAGTTGAGCATCTGCCTTCTGCTCAGGTCATGATCTTGGGGTCCTGGGATGGAGCCCCACTTTGGGCTCCCTGCTCAGTGGGGAGTCTCCTTCTCCCTCTCCTTCTGCCCTCTGTCCCTCCCCCTGCTCCTGCTCTCTCACGCGCTCTCTCTCTCTCTCTCAAATAAATAAATAAAATCTTTAAAGAAAATAAAGACTAGAAAAGAAACAACAGATCTGGATAAGATCTTATTCTCTGAGGGGCTGCCCTGGTGAGCCCTCAGGTGGGTGTTTTTTACAGGCTCTTCCCATGAGACAAAGTACAAGGCTGCAGTTTCTTCTTGCAAGACTCAAAGCAGCAGGGAGAGCTTGGGAGGGCAAGTGAACTTTAATAAACTCTCTTATTAGGAAGAAAGAGAAGAAGGAATTCAGGGCCAATAGAATTGGTGATTCATAAGTAATTAAATTGTTTTTTCTTCTCTCTCTGGCTCTATTAAACAAACATAGACGATCTTAGTGAAACAAGTTTTGGCTAACTTTACGGGGTGCTGTTACCAGCACTAGAGTCAGGAGACCTGGCTTCCAGTTCCAGGTATGTCTCTAACTAGCTGGGTGATCTTGGGTAGTCCTGGCCCTTCTCTGAGCCTCAGCTTCCCTATTTATATAACCAAAGGACTGAACTCCTTTACACAAGTCCCTATATGCTCAATTCTACCTTTCTTCAATTTTAGGCCAGGAAAATAGTTCCCCTCTATTTATCTACCCCTGAATTTTACTTTTTTGAATTACTTCAGTCTTCCTCTTTATTTATTTTTTCTTCTCATTCTATCTGCTCAGCCAAGCAAGGCATAACACTTGTCCAGCCGTTTTCCAGACTCTTGACTTGGGTTTACAGAGTACGTTCTGCCCACTAACTCTGTTCAGGAGTGGAACCTCCTTGGCTAGGACTCCAGCAGCCAACAGACCTTGAAACCTAGCTGTCTAGGACCCTTTCCAGGCCTGAAGGAGATGAGACCCAGCGACTTTGATGCATGAGATGCCATGCTGGCTGTTACCGAAACGGTAGCATCCTCCAACAACCTTTCCCACTTGAATAACCCTATTTATGAAATTAATGTTTCACAGGGGAAAGTAAATCCAACAGTTATGGAAACTGCCCTAAAAAAAAAAAAAAAAAAAAAAAAAAAAAAAAAAAAAAAAAAAAAAAAAAAAAAAAAAAAGGCAGTGACCAAACTAAGGCCATGGCAGTCATTCTGATGGGAGGGAGATCATTCAGGCAGCCCCCCAGCTCAGCAGTCTTGGCGCAGTCTCAACATTTTCACATCTACTTTCAGGATATTCTTGGATCCCCTCCAGGTAATGGATCCCATGATAAGGGCCTTGATATTTATATGTTACCAAAGATCAGGATATTTATTCTTCAAAGGCAAACATCTAGATGCAGGAGTGGATTTTCACTTAAACATGATGTTTTTTTTTTTTTTTTTTTAGATTTTACTTATTTATTTGACAGAGAGAGCGAGAGAGCACAAGCAGGGGGAACAGCAGAGGGAGGAGAAGCAGGCTCCCCAACGAGCAGGGAGTCCGACTTGAGGCTCCATCCCAGGACCCTGGGATCATGACCTGAGCCAAAGGCATACGCTTAACCATTTGAGCCACCCAGGCGCCCCTAAAAAATGATGTCTTGACCATCACCTTAGCTCAGATGGAATGAGGAACCACTAACCACAGTACCGGGTACCCCTGAACAAGCAACTAGGTGTAGATGGCAGCATTTTCTTCATAAGAAGCCTGCGAAGCATCTTCTGATATTAAAGTGTGTCAGACAGACACCAGCTAAATCTAAAAGAAGCCAGAAAACTCATGCAAACTGAAAATACCATGTACAATGCAGATATGCTATCCTTTCAGCCTTACCTTATTCACCAACCTCTGATGACATGAGACAGGACCTGAAGAATGTTTTCAGACAAGTTGTGTGAAGCCTTTTTCTCCC
Source organism: Ursus maritimus (assembly GCF_017311325.1). NCBI lineage: Eukaryota > Metazoa > Chordata > Mammalia > Carnivora > Ursidae > Ursus > Ursus maritimus. The sequence continues at coordinate 70,970,758 of NW_024426552.1, read as the reverse complement.
ATTAATAGTCCTTTCCACATACCGGAGTGTTCAGTTTCATTCATTAGCCCCACCTCTGCTCACCTGTCTTCAGTATCTCTGACCTCATCATGTGACAATACTCGTTGAGCATCTGTTACGTGCCGGGTCCTGTGTTAGGATGGCACAAAGTGGAACAAAACACAGTCCTGACCTGGGAGGGCTCGTGGTCCAGTTGGGGACAACTATACTTCAACAAAGAATGGCAAATAACAAGATGCAGGCCAAGAAAAGACACAGGGAAAGGGATCTCAGTCCTATAAAAAATCAAAGAGAATGGTCTGTTCTCAATAAACCATGGACTACCACTGCCAGGAGAGACTTTACAGATTATCTAATTCCAACCCCTTCGTTTACAAATTATGCCATGTTAAAGCTGGGGTCAATAGATTAATTTTTTCTCTTTTCCTGGTTGATGATTTAGTGTATGTTTCCCAAATAGTTTTTGGATGTAGCTAGAACGAAATCATAACTATACCATGGGAAGATATCCATTTTGTTTTCCAACCCAAAATACACAAGATCGATCTCATCCATATTTGTTAAGCAAGAAGATGATTATTCTCCGAAGATTGCGGCACTCAGTTCCCTGTCATTTGCTTTGTCTGTGTACTTTCAAGTAGTTCCTTATCCCACCTTCCTACCATGACTCTTTTTTTTTTTTTAAGATTTTATTTATTTATCTGACAGAGACAGAGACAGCCAGCGAGAGAGGGAACACAAGCAGGGGGAGTGGGAGAGGAAGAAGCAGGCTCCTAGCGGAGGAGCCTGATGTGGGGCTCGATCCCAGAACGCCGGGATCACGCCCTGAGCCGAAGGCAGACACTTAACCGCTGTGCCACCCAGGCGCCCCCCTACCATGACTCTTAACCACTGTGGCCCTTGACAGAAAACTCATCATATACTCACTCTACTCCCTATATTTGCACAGTGCTTTGGAGTTTAAAAAGTATTTAAACGCCACCGTCTCCATTTTGAGAGTCAAGTTGTAGGCTTCATCGCTTTAGAAGGAGGTGATAAGTACGAGGAGGTTCAGCATGGAGCTCAGCACATGGTCACAGGGTCAGGGAACAAGACCTACAAAGCCCGGTGAAGGGCGCCAGGATGCCTGGGACCGCTCTCGGGGGTGAGGTGACCAGAGGAGTCGCTGCCGAATAGATGTCCCTGAAGCCCAGTGGACTGGAAAGAAGCACGTGAATAAACACTTAGTGACTAACGTCTCTGTGCGGGGCGCCAGGCTAAGTGGTGCCAGAGATGAATAGTACGGCACCCCCTTCAAAGAATGTTTTGGATTGCCGTACCACTTCCTTAAGCCGCCGGGAGTAGAAGGCATGAGTGAGCAGAAGCCACAGGGCGGAGAGGAGAAGTAGGTGCACCGAATTCCTGAGCTGTGACCAGAGCGACTCCGGTGGGTTTGGAAGCACCCCAGCTAGTGACACAGGGAAGGAAAGAAGGCACCCAGTCTCCTCGCCGGACGGCCAACCCAACCCCTGGACACAGGTGGACGACAACCTGCCACGGGACTGGTACACTTGAACCCCTCCCACGAACACCTTGTAGGTTGAACCCTGGGGCAGTGCTTCATTGCAAAGCCATTAAGTAGATTCTCATGAGTGAGTTTCTATCCACTTTATAGACAATGGGATTTTAATAACGTTTACTGTAGGCTGAGAGAGGCCAAAAGGACCATGTGTGTGATAGTTAACACTTGGGGCTCCATGGCTGGGCGCTAGTGGGGAAGCAGAGGTGCAGATAAAGGGAGCTGAGCGGATGACTGCAGAGGGGGGCCAGGGGGCTCCGGCCGGCAGGACTGACAGACAAGCGGCTGACCACCTTCGTGTACATGAAGGGTGAGAAGAAATTTCCCCGGAATCTCTCAAATCAACGTTAGAAGGGAATGGAGGTGGTCGGGGCTGTGGGAGCCCGATAGAGAACTATCACAAGCCAACCGTGAAGGCAGAAACTTCGGAAAGACGGGCAAGTTTGGAATTCGCTCAGTTCAGACACTGAACTAGCGGTTGAAGCGGCAGGCCCACCAGGCAGCGCGTTGCTCCATCTGGACGGCAGGTTCTCCGAGCTCCGGAGCTCCGTTAAAATAGCCCCTGGCTCTGCTCACCAGATTGGCGGCACCCTCAGGGCAGATGGCGGGGGAGTGGGGGTTCTGTGCTCCGCCCAACCTCACCTCCCGGCCTCCTTTCCCACTGCTCCCCGCCCCCCACTGCTTCTCTCCCGCAGAGCCCCTGTCCAGACCCGTCTCTGCAGACCTGTTGATATCCTCCCCATCCTTGCAGACTCACCTCCCACGCCACCTCCTACAAGAAGCCTCTCCTGATCCATCCCCCAGAGGGTCTAGGCTCCCTCCCCATAGCATGTGCTTCTTTATGACTTTCATTTCACCCGGTAGTACAACAATCTGTGTGTTTGTCTGAGCTCTGACCCCACCCGTCCTTAGAGAACTTCAAGGGCAGGGACCCGGTCTCTTTCATCTATGTATCTGAAGCACGAGGACAGGAACCAGGGTGTCATCGAGGCTCAGTTACAGCCAATGTATACCTGGGACAAAGCTTCTGTGATTCTTCCGAGGTTGTGAGCTGGGCTCTGGACGCAGACAGCTCAGACTTAACACTTGGCTCAGTCACTAGCCAGGAGCCTGAGGGCAACTGACTTCAACGCTGTGCCTCAGTTTTCTTATCTGTAAAAAGAGCATAACAGGGCCTACCTCAAAGGGATTGTGTGATGGTCTAGGTAAAAGCCCTAGCGTACTGTCTGGACACACTGAGTGTTCAATAAATGTAGGGAACGATTAGGAATATGGGACAGGGGCGCCAGGGTGGCTCAGTTGGGTAAGTGTCTGCCTTTGGCTCAGGTCATGATCCCGGGATCCTGGGATCGAGCCCTGCATCAGGCTCCTTGCTCAGCGGGGAGCCTGCCTCTCCCTCTCCCTCTGCCTGCTGCTCCTCTTTCTTGTGCTCTCTCACTCTCTTGTCTGTTTCTGTCAAATAAATACAACCTTTTAGAAAAAGAAACAAGGAAAAAATGACTGAAGTGAGATACTGCCATCCTGTTCACCACAGTCTCCCGGGGGCAAAGCTGTCAATGTCCAGCGAGCACCCTAAAGGAGGGCTGTGAGAATCCCAAGAGGGAAGCAGCCACCTCTGTGCATCCAGAGAACATCTGGGGGCTGGGCGGCTTCACAGGGGAGGTGATGATTGAGCTGGACCCTAACAGGTGGGTGGGAAGAAGTGTGTCAGAAAGGCAAGGCGGGGGGGGGGGGGGAGCCTGGGTGGCTCAGTCGTTGAGCGTCTGCCTTCAGCTTAGGGCGTGATCCCGGCGTTCTGGGATCGAGTCCCACATCAGACTCCTCCGCTGGGAGCCTGCTTCTTCCTCTCCCACTCCCCCTGCTTGTGTTCCCTCTCTCGCTGGCTGTCTCTCTCTCTGTCAAATAAATAAATAAAATCTTAAAAAAAAAAAAAAAAAGACAAGGCGGAAGCTAGTCCAGGTACAGAGAGCAACCTGTGCAAAGGGACAGAGACCTGACGGTCCACACTTAGAAAATGGTAAGGTCCGCGAGCACAAAGGGCCCTGAAAATCAATCCACGGTATTCTAATACTCATGTAGACTTTATTTCAAATAGAAACATTTCTATTGAATTAGGAATGCATCCTAGAAGAGATCATCTTATTGCTAAAATAAATGTTCTTTCCTTATTTTTTCCCAAATGATTTGATGGTTACTTTTCTGAAGTAGAGTTTTGATTTCTAATGGAAAACAAGTGACTTCAGCAAGTCCCTTTGGGCCCAGGAGAGAAAACTAAGGCAGCCCAGGATCAGAACGATTCAGTTAGCTCGAGCTAAGAGCAACCCCCTCGTTCTCGCCGGACTCCTCTGACACGGAGTGATTTGGGCTCTTCAAAGCCAGCAAAGAGATAACCCAGAGCTCCCAAACTCAACAGGAACGGGCACAGAACTCATTATTTCCTGTTTCGTTTGTTCCTTCGATTATTCTTTAAGCAATGGAAGGCAAATGCAGCCAGAGGCCTCCTTCATAAGAACACAAGGGGAGGAGGAAATTTTGTTCATAACTTTGCTGGGAGATTGTTTGGCCAAGTGCAGTGACTGGAGGTCAGAAAATACTTTTTCTTTCTAGTACAGAGAGGAGATGAGACAAAGTCTTGGCGGCCCCAGAAACAAAAGAAACACACACACACACTTTATGTCAAACTAGACTGAACTCCCATTTCTCGAGGTGGGATTGTAATCTCACAGATACGACAGAGTCAAAGCTAAGGTCCCACGACATTGTGTGGTATAGGTCAGTGATGTGTGGTCCCTACCGAATTAACTATTTAAGCAGCTTTTATTTGTCTAGAATTTACGAGTAGCTCTTTCCCTCCAAAAGCAACATGGCCTGTTGGAATTAGATCTATTGTTTATTTGGCTGTTTTCCTCCTGGTCTCAGGGCCTGGGTGGGGCTGAGGATCCTGAGTTGCAGGCTGTCAGGGAGAGCCAGCCCTTCCTACGGTTATGCTCGAGCCAATACATTCTCCGTGCTTGCTTTCAATGTGTTCTAGAGAACCGCGCCCTGTCAGTGTGAGCTTGAATAAATCACTTCTCTCTCCTAGACCTCAGTTTTCTCATCTGTTACAAGCAGTTATGGCAGGGTGGGGGTGAGGACTAAGATACCTTGAGATTCTTTAAAATTGTCTCATTTCATTGATCTGGAAAAGGGGGCCCTTTCTATCATTTTGGTTTAAGAATATTTTGTGGGGGCAGGGGATTGTGGCTCCTTGAGTTTCTTAGCAACGGACCCCAGTGATTATGGGGCAGGCAGGGTTAACCTGGCAGTGAAGACAGCTACGCAGAGACCGTGCCTGCTTTCCAGGACCAGAAGTGTCGTGCATTTTAAACTTGTATTATGGAGACATGCAAGGAGGGCAAGAACACAGACAGAATAAAAGGCTGAGATGAGAGTCTAATCTCCTAAATTAACTCACTGAGATTGTGACCAGGGCACATCCATCTCAGGTCCTCAGTTTACTTGCGGGTGAAATGAGCATGATGCACAGACCCTGTCGGGGTCCAGAGGGCCCCTGCCTCCTGGTGTCCCTGCCTATCAAGTGTGAGCAGCACCTGGGACTGATTTCTTCTTTTTTTTTCTTTTTTTAAGATTTTATTTATTTATTTGACAGAGAGAGACAGCCAGCGAGAGAGGGAACACAAGCAGGGGGAGTGGGAGAGGAAGAAGCAGGCTCCCAGCGGAGCAGGGAGCCCGATGCGGGGCTCGATCCCAGGACCCTGGGATCACTCCCTGAGCCGAAGGCAGACGCTTAACAACTGAGCCACCCAGGCGCCCCTGGGACTGATTTCTATCAGTAAAATCTGGCGAAGGCATGGGATGTCACTCCCATGATCGTATCATAAGATGGTAACACTCACTGTACTAGCAGAGTGTCTACGGACTGTCTCCCTTGCAGGCTTTGATACAATAAGCTGCCATAGAGAGAGGTCCCCGTGGCAAGGAACTGAGGCTGACCTCTGGCTGGTAGCCCGCAAGGAGCCCTCAATCCAAAACCCTCAAGGAACTGAATCTTGTCAACAACCCCATGAGCTTGGAAGTGGATCCTTCCCCCATCAAGCTTCGAATGAGACCCCATCCCCAGCTAATACCTGGATTAGAGCCTAGTGAGAGACTCTAAAACAGGGGGCCTGGCTCAGCTGTGCCTGGACCCCAGACCCACAGAAACCGTGAGATAATAAGCGTGTGTTGTTTGAAGCCACTAAGTTTGTGGTAATTTCTTACATGGTAATAGATAGCTAATACAATGAAGCAGTTGGAAGCTGACATCCTGTGAGTGGGATAATTATATTCTTATGTTATCAGCATTACACACATAAATAAAACTACTCCATTATGACATAGACAAACACATTGTAAGCTGCTGTCACTGTACAAGGCTGAGAATAATTTATCTTTCTAGAACTCCTAGGGTACCTGTTCTATATTTAGATTCTCATTTAATCAGGCCTCATTTCCAGGCTTCTTCCTGCTGATTGCAAGCACCATACTCTCTCTCTCTCCCTCTCTCTCTCTCTCTCACACACACACGTCCACGTTCACACACGAGTCCTGCATTACACTGAATTTAATTAGGTATCAACCTGAAATAAAATGGCTCCAGCAGAAAAGCAGACTCCTCTGAGAGAGATTCTAAAGACATGAAGCGAACGGCTTTAGTATCATTATTTGTTAGTGTTGGTTCTGAAAGAGAGGGTCAAGTAGAAAAATCTGCCAAAGTGAATGAAGCCTGAGGAAGAATTAGTCTAGCACGAGGCCCCCATTTTGCACTAAAAAAATAGGGCTGCTTGTATTTTAATAGCAGCTAAAGATATTGGGCTTCATTCTATGTACAGATTTGCTCGGAATGTGAAAGAGCACTAGCAAGCTGTGTGTTATCTGCCACATTTTGTTCCTTTCCAAGCCTGCTTTTCTGGAATCCTGACATCCTCTATAAATAAAATCAACACTACGAGCTGCCTCATTCTGGACAGGAAAGGAACAGGAGCAAAGTTTGGCTAGTGTCTGAGGTGGTTGGTGGCTGTTTGGAACGCTCCAGAGCGCTGCTGAGGAAATATGGCCCACACACGTCTAGTATGAGGAGGGGCCAGCCTGTACTTGTACTGCAAGGGCCTTTGGTGCTGGGAAGGAGCCCGATGCTCTGGGTTCCAGGGGAGTCTGACAGGTGCTGCCCCTGCAGGAGACCAGGGAGCAAGACCGGTCGGGGCCTGAGGAGGGGCAGACATTCTGAGAGGCGCACCGGGCTTGGGGGAGCTCAGGAAATGTTTCTGAATGACTGAGCGGAGCAATGATCCCTGCCCTGAGAGGCCCCGCAGCTGGAGTCTCCCCTCGGGCTTCTGCTGTGTCGTCCAAGGAAGCGTGAGCTCCACCACCGCCCTTCAGGGACACCCCAGACAGGACAGGTGGGCAGGACCCATGCAATGCCCAGCTAGAATCTCCTACAGACAGGCCGGGGGGAGGGGCGGGGAGCAGTTCATAGAGCCTGGGGGAATTTCTGGTGACGCCTCCAAAACCCTAGCAAAAGGCTGAATGAGACAAGGGACTTGTGCTCCTTTCTTGATGAACTGGCTTAAGCTCTAGAAGTCCCCTGCTGCTTGTGAGCCCCGCAGAGGCCCTGGGACTTCCAGCGCTAGGAGAGTGTGAGGTGCCCCTCTCCTTCAGCAGACGGACCCTGCACACGGGCCCTGCGCCCAGCACTCTCGTGGCCCGCAACGAAGGGCTGGCCTTGGCTCACCGCCCCCCACCCCGTCCCCCCAGTGGCGGCGGGACCCCCCGGGGCGCAGGTGGGCAGCGTGGGTCTGGGCCCACTTTTCCGTGGCCCGTGGCCGCCTTCTGCAAAGCTCCCCCCCAACCCCCGCCGCGGCGCCACCGTACCTGGCCCTTTGCCATCAGCTGCCAAAGAATTCAGAAAATCAAGTTTATTTCCCCGACGGCAGCCAGGGCGCCCCTCTGTGCAGCCAGGTCGCTTAACCGGTGGCATCCCGGCAGAGGCTGGGAAGGTCGCTCCGCGGGCGCCCCGGTTCTCTCCCCAACCACCACCAGCCAGCGAGCCCCAAGACATTGGCTTCCCAAGCGTCTGGTCTGTTAAAGGGGATAAATCAATAGGCATCTTGAGTTCGGAGGGTGTGTTTCCTTTTATCCCCCTGGGCAATGAACCGATGAATGGTAAGTCCATTGCTTACCTAGCCCAGCGCGGTCCTCGCTCGCCCGGACAAGTCCAATTTCATCCTGACTTTTCAGCACCACCACCTCCTCTCCACCACCAGAGTCTTCCCAAAGCCCCAGGCTGATCTGAAAATGCCCCAGGGCTTAGACGGGATTCTCAGGAGTCTGGGGCACCTGCAGATGAAATGACATTACCATTATTGTCCTTGATCAGGTTACGATTTCCTGAAATGATTTCAAAATATTGCCTTGCAAAATTTTTCGGTTTTTTGTTTTTTGGTGATTGAATGGGAAAATAAATGTCCTTTTTTCTTTTTTTAAAAGGAAACCAATAAAAGAAAACCGGCAATATAGAGTAGACACATGCTTACAACACACACCCCCTCCATTCTCTTTCTCCACTCCTAAAGTAATGCTTAGGAGAGATGGATAGGCGCAAACCTACCACCACATGGAAGAAAGTTCAGTAATACCTTCACATGGAAACAGTCACAAAGAGGAGCGCCTGGGTGGCTCAGTCGCTTAAGGGGCTGCCTTCAGCTCAGGTCATGATCAGGGGTCCACTAGTCCGGCTCTCTGCTCAGCGGGGAGTCTGCCTCTCCTTCTCTTTCTGCCCCTCCCCCCTCTTTCTCTCAAATCAATCAATCATTCAATAAAATCTTTAAAAAAAATAGTCACAAAGAGCATCATAATTTGTACCCTCATTATAAAATACTGTACAGCACAATAATTTGAATTATGTAGTCACGAAGCAAAGAAATCGGTAATAGAATCTGGTCCATTGCTTGCACATTATGCATGTTATAAAGTTTTCACAAACACTGAAAAAATAATAATGATCTATAGGGGTTAAGCAGAAGTCTTTTTTTCTCTACCTCTTTTTTTTTTTATCGTGAGAACTTAGAGATGCCACTCAGTTGTTCTGTGACTAAAGGAAGCAAATATAAATCAACGCCCCATTTGCTCACAGACAGCATTCTTCTCTTTACACACATGCGTGTGCCTCCTTGCACGCATGCATACGCACACACATACACATACACACACACCCCTACTTGAGCGCTTGGCCCACTCAGCTTCCCCATAATTTCACAAAAGAGTAACTTTAATGTTTTCTGCTCGTAGGGAGCCAGTGGGCACGCCGTGGGCTGGATACCTGCACCAGAAAAGGCCCCAGACGCGTAATCCAATAAGGGAGCCACTTGAGCTGAACTCCCAGCAGGAGCAGGAGGGAGGCCTGGAGAGGTTACAGGTGCTTTTTATCCGACCTCGCAGGAGAGCACCGACTTCCTGCTGCTAGAAATTCGTCTGCAAAGTTTTTCCTCTTTCAGACAGGGAGCTGGAGTCCAGGAGACACCCGGTTGATATGATAACTTGATTAAGGCTGGGACAGATGACATGGAGCCCCAAGTCGGCTCAAAGGAATCTGTGCTCTCCTCTTTAACCTCTCCTCGGGAGCCTACAAATTATATCTATTAATGGATCAGCCCCCTGGCATCGCACAACTACGGTGTCTGCTTAAATGTGTGTCAATCATTCACAGGGGCCTTTGCGGGATTCCCACCACATTTTCATTTCTCTTCCCCCTTTAAAAAAAAGTTTAACCTGTTGGCTCGTTCTGACAATGGCTCACAGCCCGCCTCCTCCTCTGAAATCACTTTGGAGGGAGAAGTCGAGTTTGCCTGCCAAAGTGTTCAGAGAATCGTTGAAATGGGCCTGGGGCAGCTGGAACGTGTCCAGGGGAGGGACCTACAACAAGGAAGGGTTTGGAAACCACGTTCAATGAAGCATGGATGGAAAAACTGGGGATTAGCCTAGAGAAGAGAAAACACAGAGAGAACTGGAGATCTGAAGAAGTACTTAGGGGAAGAAGGATGGGAGTTTTCCGTGGGCCCCGAGAGAACCCAGGGAGAGACAGGCATTCACAAAGTGCCAGCAAAGTGCCTGGATGAGAAATGGGCCACGTGCTGGGGCCGCCCCGGGCGGATGTGAGGAGATCGGTAGGGTGGCCACAGCTGCAGGAATCACGGCTTCCTTCCCCGTGTCTGAGCCGGGAGAGAGCCAGCCAGCCACGAAAAAGCTGGGACGCTTCAGCTCCAAATATTGCGGGGGGGTTTTAATCGAGGATTAATTGAACAAACAATGCGACGTAGAGATTTTTAAGCATACTGTTCAATGAGTTTTGGCAAGTGTAACCTATGTAACCACCACCCGGGTCAAGATTCAGAACATTTCCATCAACCCAGAAACTTCCCTTGTGCCCTCTTTCTGGGCAAACCACCCCCCTCCACCTCCAGGCAAGCACTGTTCCTATTTCTATCACTCTCCATGAAGTTGGTCTGTTCTAGAACTGCATTTAAATAAAAGCATTCAGTATGGACTCTTTTGCATCTGGCTTCGTTCACTTAGCATGCTTTTAAGATTCATCCATTTAGTTTGCTCCTTTTTATTGCTGAGTAGTATTTTCTAGTAAGGCTATAATGAATTTTGTTTGCCCATTTTCCTGCCAGTGGACATTTGGCTTGTTTCTGGTTTGAGGCTATTATGAACACAGCTGCTATGAACAGCCTCACACGATTTTTCATTGCTGGGGAGTGTATATTCCAAACGCCATTTCGAACAAGACTGCAAAGCAAGAAAAGCCTGAGGTCATGAGAAGCGCGGTCTTTAGTCAAGACAAGCAAGAGTTTGGGGATTTAGTTTCTGGCTGTCTGCGTCCCCCCAGAAAAGCACAAGTTGTGTCCCCATTCCTCCCACCAGTGAGCAGGAGGCAGATACCAGGACCTATCCAGGGCAGCCTGGGGTCCTTCATGAGCAAGAATACCTATTTCAGCCAAATGGGTAGTGGTCATCATTCGAGTTTACTTAGAACGTTTGAATTCCTATCTGCAGGGCTCTCACTATGAGCTAGGTCCCGTGCATGCACGAGGTGCTACGGGGAAGAGGGATGAATTTGAATTTGCTGAGCCTCTGACTTTGGAGCGCTTGTAGTCTGAAAGGAGAAATAAAATGAGTAATTAATTATGAAACCATAGCTCAGTGTTCAACAAACACTTACGGGTCAGCTGCTGCGTGGGTATGCTGGGGACACGGTCAGACAGCCTTAGGTGCGAAAGCTGAATGCACTCCTCTCAGTGCTGGGAAAAGCCTCCCACTCCTGGAGGTTGAGTCCCCATCCAGAAAAGAGTGCATCAGGCCAAGGGACAGATTGGATCTGGACTTGAAACTGGTATTTGAGACCCCAGATCGGCTGTATCACCTTGGGACACAGAACCCATCTATGCCATCTGCTGTCATGTGTACTCACGGCCTCACTTCAGGTGGTTCTGAGCATGACTTTGGCACTAAAGCTTTGAAGGTCACATCATGGCCATCAAAACACAGAATACTGGTGCTGGACGGCCCTTTAGAGTTTAGTGTCCACTCTATCCCCGGGACAGATGGGGAAACTGAGGCCCATGCTAAGAGAAGTTACATTCCCAATGTCCTAGAGCAAAAATGTTTTCCTTCCAGTAAGTTCATTCTTCTGCTATATCGGTCTGCTATTTATTATAAAATTCTTACTATATGACAGAGACCTATTTATAATGCCGTTATTGGAGGGATAAGATTAGCACATTTCTATAGTCTCAGCAGGTTAATCTATCAGACTTTACCTGTGAACAGCTGTTACATTTGGAGAAACATATTTTAATCCAAAAGTTATCTAAACTGTGTGATAAAAACAGTAGACCACGTTATGATAGGGCCTTATGTGATTTGGGCTCATTTATCGTCTGTGAGAGGTTGTTTATTTTTTTAATTATTAGGCTTTGGGGTTATTTCCATTCATTTTTCTATGCACAGATTTGACAACTGTGTAATTATAGAATACTGTATACACTACTTTATGTTTTACTTTTTTGCATGGAATAAAGCTTCCTTACTTTGGCCAAACCACTCTGGCCTTTAAAAACATCTATGTAGGGGCGCCTGGGTGGTTCAGTGGTTAAGCATCTGCCTTTGGCTCAGGGTGTGATCCCGGCATTCTGGGATCGAGCCCCACATCAGGCTCCTCCACTGGAAGCCTGCTTCTTCCTCTCCCACTCCCCTTGCTTCTGTTCCCTCTCTTGCTGGCTGTCTCTCTCTCTGTCAGATAAATTAATAATAATAATAATAATCTTAAAAAAAATAAAAACAAAATAAAAACATCGATGTATATATTACAAGGAGGAAGAAAAAGTTGTGAATATATTAAAGTTCCGTACTATCTTCCAAACAGTTATTAACAGATTTCTGTAAAAGAAAAAAAGACATGAATTTGGATTTATGCAAATTTGGTGGAAAGTCATTTAAAATTAATTTGCAAATCAGAGGGAACAAAGAGCAATGTTCATGATTCTTGCTTTGTGATTTTTCAGTAATACTAAAAGTTATAAAGTCCTTTGGACATGCACAACATTTTACATTTTTCAAAACATCTTTATATCTTTTTTTTTTTTTTTTTGCTGGAACTTCAGACAAAATGGGCAAGGCGTGTGTTATCTCCATTTTGCAGATTAAGAGAAAAGAGGCCTCGAGATAAGTGACTCATCCGTGTTTACTTAGGTAATAGGCCCACGTGGTTTCCACCAGCTACCCTTTGCCCACAGAGCAATGCAGCACCTTGCACCGGCCCCTCCAGCACCCAAGGGAGACCCAAAGAACAGTACCATTCACAGATCAGTTCCTTTTTGAGTTAATCATGACATCTGTGATCACAGAAGATTGTTTTTAAAAACATAGATTCATTTCTGTGTCTTCTGCCAGAACAGGGCTAACTACATAATGCAGGACCCGTGCAAAACAAAAGCGTTGGGCTTCTGGTCCAAAAAGCAGGGAAAAAAGTGCCATTAAATGTGCCGGAATATAAAGCTCTTCCCTTCCTTCTGTGGTCTCTCTCTCAACTTGTCGTGGTGGGTTTTATTTGCTATTTAATGCCATTTTAAGTAAAGAGAAATCAAAATTTTACAGCATTTGCATGAGTCTTACCATTCCTCTGCAGATTGTCCAATGCCAGATTTCAGTGCAAATGTAAGAGCATCTAACCCCGAGGCAGAGTCGCCAAAATGTAGAACTTGGGCTTCGTAGCCCATACATGCATATGTGTGCAGCTCTTTCCAGAACAGTAGAAGTGCTGCTCTGTGCTAACTCAACTGTTTTTATGCTACTGCGTAATACACACATATTCTCCCACCCTTCTCCGCCTTTGGTTCACCTCAGAGGCTGCCGGGAAGGCAGACATCCTCTTCTCTCCCCCTTTTGTTCCCTCACGGCCTGACTGGCTCATAGGGGGCAGTCACGTGAGCAGGAACGGTGTGACGGGGCTCTCCGGTCCGTCGTGTTTCTTAGCAGCCATTGCCTTCTCCTGGCGTCCTTCCATTCTGGTTTGAACAGAAAGCACAGCCTCTCCGGGCCATGAGCGCCCCAGGCAGTGGTGACACAGGGCACTTAGCTTGCCGTGACTTTCACTGAACTCCCGCAGGGAGTGCATGGAGAAGGCGCCGTGCAACGGGGCAGCAAGGAACCGTGTGGACAGGCGTAGGGCACATAGCACCCTTGCTCCCACATTTTATTGGACTTCGCTTATAAAACAGAAGTTCAAAGATGAAAGTATGAAGAACGTCAAGGTAGTGACGCATTTAACCACGCCCTGTGGAGCCCAGAGTCTGCCGCCACTGTGCGGATCACGTGCCCCAGACACCAGCCCTGGTCAGAAATCAAAGTCAGCTTTGATTGTTACCAGTCTAGAGGCTCTGAGGGTACACCCGTGTCTCTCAGGCCTGAACAGCAGCCAAATTTATAGATGAGTGCCAGGGTGGACCCCCTTCCTCACGACGCCCCTGGAACTGAGAAGGCTCAGGGGAGGCGCTCCCCATAGGGAAGATGGAGTATCCATTATGGCGCCTTGCAACAGCCATGTGCCCGCCGCTGGGTGACTCGGGACCCAGGAAGGAAGGAGTGCAGATGAATCCACGGGTCACAGCTAGAGTCCAGTGAAAGGAGAAGTCTTGACCAAATGAAATGCTATCATGACCAACCATTCGGGAGGAAATCCAAAATGTCACCACAATCTAGCAGCGCCCTTCAGGCCCTAAAAAATAACATTTCCAACAAACTCCTCTCTGAAGATATCTCTCGGGCACACTCACCCACACCCACACCCACACCCACACACACACGCGCGTGACGTGGCGCCCCAGGACAACTGTGGTTGAGGGGGAAAAGGCAGGGGGGATCTCAGTTCCAGCCACAGCTCCTTTCCGTCCTTGACGTATGACTCCGGTCGGGTCACCTAACCTCCCCGAAGCTCCGCCATCTTAGCCGTGTCATGCGAACAGTGATTCCAGACTCAGAGGGAGGCCGCGTGGGAGAAGTCAAGTCAAGAATGTCCACAGAGCAGGTTGTGAGGCGAAGAGCGCGTGTGCGTTGCACGGGCATGTTGGTATCCTGTGTACAAACGGTGTATATCACACACAGACCCCGTCAGGAAATTTCACTCCGGGGCAGAGTGATTTACAAAGCCCGCTCAGAAGTGGAGTCAATTAAGGTCAGCTTTCTATGTTGCTAAACAACAGGGGATTCTGGGTTCAGTAACGTTGAAAGGCAGGCCCAACACACCCCTTGAAACCGGGCTTTTGAGAGGGTTCAAAGGAAGGGGAAACAAAAGCCTCTCTTTGTGATGTTTTCACTCTTCCTTCATTGTCCTCTTTCACCCTCCAAGGGCCTTCATGTAAAGAAAGGGGCTGCTAATGTGGCGAGTGGGAGTTTAAAATTGTCCTGGGCCAACAATGTTGGCACATTCTGCCGGGCCTCATTACAGAATCATCTGAAATGCTTGAGAAGTGTTTCCCACTCATTAGCATAAATAGCAGAAAAACTCTTTCACAAACAAAGCAGGTTCCATCTGCCCCCAGTATGTCCTCACCTTGACTTCAAATGGCCAGTCCCTCCCCCAGTACAATACCGGGGGCGCCGGCCTCCGAGGCCCCAAGCACCCCACTTCAGAGTGGCATTCAGTGAAATATCAACACGGTAACCTGCATGTTTATTCATTGGCCAGCCCCTGCTTTTAATGGAGTCCCTTCCCCATTGTGGACACTTGATTCTTTCACAGACCTAAAGGGAGAGGCAGAGAGAGAGGCTTCCTTTCCGAGCTGTTGGGGTCCTTAGCAACCCACACCTTGTGAGTGGGTTGACCAGGCTAATTAGGTTTGTTCTGCCTTTTTGGCCCAAGCGCATTTTGTCAGGTATTCTGCTCTGGGATTAAAGAGTCATTAATCACCCCGGGCTGACGCTGACAACGTGGCTTTTACAAGGAAGTCCACTTCCCTGGTGTTGGCCGGAGCCAAAGCCGGATCTGTTTTGCATTACATTGCAGAAGAATGTAACGGCTTCTTCTCCCCAGTCAGCCTCCGAGGACATCTATCATGGGCTCCAGTCCTGTAGGAGGCCGGTGCCAGGGGCAGCGATAGCATCTGTCTTGCAGTCAAATTGTGCTAAGAGCAGCTGGGTGGAGTCGGTTCTGGGAAGGGCATTTCACAGAACAAGGTTAGAGTCTGGCAGAGTCGGGGTGAGGCGCAGGACCTTCGTCGCCATCCACACGGCCCTGCATTCTGCTAAACGAAACTCCGAGGCTCAAAAAGGGAGAGAAACTTGCCTAAGGAGACTCAGCAAGTCGCCGTGAGAGCCACCACTAGAACGGGACCTCGCCGCTATCACCCTCCTCACAGCTGAACCCAGTTCTGAGCGTTGATAACCATTTTCAACATCCATCATCAATACTATTGTATTTGTGAAGTCAGAGCACCCTGAGTTCTTAAAAGGAGAAAGGAAGGAAATCAAGGAAATAATTTTCATTTACCAAGTACAGTCAACCCTCGAACATGGGTCTGAGCTGCGAAGGTGAAATTATACACAGATTTTCTCAACAAATACAGTACTGTAAATGTAGTTTCCTGATGATTTTCCTTCTTTTTTTTTTCTTCTCTCTCTCTCTTTTTTAAGTAGGCTCCATGCCCAGTGTGGAGGCCAATGTGGGGCTTGAACTCATGACCCTGAGATCAAGACCTGAGTTGAGATCAAGAGTCGGACGCTTGACCGACTGCGCCACCCAGGTGCCCTTTCCTTATGATTTTCTTAATAACATTTTTTCTCTAGCTTCACTTAGTGTTGGAATACAGTAGCTAACACATGGAACATACAAAATATGTGTTAATCAAATGTGTATGTCATGGTAAGGCTTCCGGTCAACAGCAGGCTCTTAGTAGCTAAATTTGGAGGGAGTCAAAAGTTACACATGGATTTCTGAGGGTGTGGGGGGGTAAGCAACCCTAACTCCCATGTTATTCCAGGGTCAACTGTACTACAAAAGCCTAGGCATGGAGGTAGGTATTTTGCATACGAATGATTTAATTTAGGTGTCATTCTAATGGGATGACATATGACAGCGCTCAACAGCTATTCGTTCTCACTCAACGCGGCACTTCTCCTGGGTAGGTACTATCATCCCCTTTTTTAGTGGACAAAGAAATCAAGACACAGAAAGGTTAAGTAACTCGTTCAGTGCCTACATGCTTTCCCCCACACCAGACAGCCTTTTGGAAAGATAAGAGTCCCCTAGATCCCGGAGTTCTTGCGAATTTTCATTATTACTTATGTAAACTGTAAGTTAAAAGTTTAGGTCAGTCATGTAAATATCAAGTAGTCAGGAGTTACTGTTTCCCTTTTGTCTCTTAGACCTGTGATAACTTTTTCTCTGCTGATGATTTCTTGTCCTCCTTTCTTCCTTTATCCTTCCATTATTTAACAAACATTTATTGGGCACCTATGATGCGGGGTGCTGGAAATACTGAGGTTAGCGAGGCATGGCTGCATGCCCTGTTTCTCATGTCATTCCTAGAAAATGAGCTCCTCATGAATAGAATAAACCGGAGGATGTAGGAAACAAGAGATCCCCCCTGGGAAGGGCAGTGAAGGGGACCCCAGGATGCTGCAGCCCCCTCCCCCCTACTAGGACAGCTGAACAGCCCAGAGAGAGACGCAGGGAGGGCCACCAGTGGCCACCGCTGGGCAGAGCTCCCAGAGCGGCTCCTGCGCAAAGATAAATTGGATAGAAGACCTGTGGAGGGGATTTAGGTCTTTGGCAAAGAGTTTGAACTTTAAAGATTGCTTAATACCAAATAAACAAAGCAAATGAAAAAATAAGACAGTCACTAACTCCAAGAAAGGAAAAGTACTCACAGCTTGCTGAAGGGCTCCATTAGAACTATAATCTATATTTTGTACTGTAAATACTGAATTATGAATGAATTACATTAAAACACCACAATATTAAGAATGTGGAATGGAAAAGGAGCATGTGTCTAAGGGGGGCTGGGCAGCGGGTGAAAGAGCTACAGTCCTCTTCCCTCGTGGGGATTCAAGGGTGAATGCTTCAAACTGAAAACTCAGAACAGAAACACAAGCATTTGAGAGGCAGCCCTTGTAGAACTATTTGACTCCCCAAATTATGTGCGTGTTTCATTTTGATAAATATAAAAACTAAAATTAAAAAGCCATGGGCTAATGTCGCTTTTAAAATAAGATCCTGGGGCGCCTGGGTGGCACAGCGGTTAAGCGCCTGCCTTCGGCTCAGGGCGTGATCCCGGCGTTATGGGATCGAGCCCCACATCAGGCTCCTCTGCTGTGAGCCTGCTTCTTCCTCTCCCACTCCCCCTGCTTGTGTTCCCTCTCTCGCTGGTTGTCTCTATCTCTGTCAAATAAATAAATAAAATCTTTAAAAAGATAAATAAATAAAAAATAAAATAAGATCCTGTGTTGTCAAGGGTTAACCACATCACTGGGAGACTATCAGGTAAAGACATATTCAAAACATACCTGAGCTGCAGGCCCTTCTGGGCTGTTCAGAGGGAGAGGGAGAGGCACGGGAAGTTCACAAGGGAGGGCCGCTCGGTAGGCCAGTATCTTGAGTGGCTGCAGCTGGGACAGGGAAGGAGCCCTGTGGAATTGTTTTCCATGAAATTCTGGAAGCCCGAGAAGGTGGTAGAACACTGGGGAGGTAATGCTCAGGCCCCGTCTGGTAAGGTGGACTGGACTGGATGGACAGTGAGTCCAAGCCGGCCTGGGTTCGAATCCCAGCTTCAGTACTTACAGGTCCCAGGACTTTAGAAAGTGGTTTAGGGGCACCTGGGTGGCTCAGTCGGTTAAGGGACTGCTTTCAGCTCAGGTCATGATCCCAGGGTCCTGGGATCAAGTCCCACATCGGGCTCCCTGCTTGATGGGCAGCCTGCTTCTCCCTCTCCACACTTGTGTTCTCTCACGAGTGCTCTCTCTCCCTCTCTTTCTCTCTCTCTCAAATAAATAAGATATTAAAAAAAAAAAAACAAAAAAGAAAGTGGTTTAACCTCACGGAGCCTCACTTTCTATATCTGTTAAAGAGAAAAACAAATCTCCCACACAGGATTATTTTCAGGATGGATTCAGACACATTTATGAAACCTCTACTAAATACTTAACACGTATCAGGCACTAAGTGAAAGCTAGTCCTCAAACATAGTGTCGGCAAAGGCCATAAGGTCAAGATTTTTCCTTAACTCTTGAAAGTCTAGAAAAATACATGCAGAGATGACTCATTCAAATCTACAGAATGACTCCAAGTCAGAAAGATATGAGGACCTATACCCAGTCTATCAGCTCTTCTCTGTGTTTAATTCCTGAATGAAACTTTCCGGGTCTGGCTTTCAATTTGGAAAGATGCAGTTAACTTGCCCTTTAAAGCCATTTTCCTTACATGTGCTTTTTTTTTTCTTTCTCATTGCAAATCTTTTCTTAAATTGAATGCTCAGAAAACTACACAGGCACTCTGCCCTTGTCTTCTTTTTTCCCCAGACCCTTACCCCACGGATCTCTGTCTCTCCTCATCTCTCTGTCTCTCTCTCTCTCAGGCCCAGAAACCCTGCTGTCTTGCCTTCTTTCCCTCTCTCTGTCTGAGGCTTCAGCTGCCACCGCCCCCATGCGCATCACTAAGGGCCTTGCCATCCTCCCAGCTTCCCCCTCCTGTCATCAGCGCAGGCGCAGGCCCACAGCCCATGTCAATGTTTGTCCCAAAGACTGGAGGCTGTTTTTTAAAAAAGATTTAGTATTTCCATAACAAACGAAAATTTGACTTAGCCTTAGGAAAAATATAACCAGAGGCTGGCCTCCCAGACTTTCTGGGGGTGGGAATGAGCTCCCCGGAGGGTAGGTTTAAAAAAAAAATCAATATAAATGATACTCACTTGTAGTATTTTGGAGGGGAAGGAGGAGTAGAGGGAAGAAAAAAATCTGCCTGAACAAGAGAGGTTATAAATCAAAAGCTGCCACACAGTAAGTAGGAACCTCCAAGGAGGACAGATCGTCACTCTCTCTGGGTTTGACAAGGAGGTTGATGGGAAGTCGTGACCGGACTTGCACCTGCTCTTCAAGGAACATGAAAACTACTGCTGGCCTCACCAAGCCCCTTCACAGTCCGGGGAAGGTGGGAAGGGCTTAGCAGCACCAGGGAAACCACCCTCCACAAAACTTTTTATATGCAATCTTGAAGCTAGGAGATAAAAGTTAGCAATCTATTTTATAACCATGGCTAACATCGTATATTATTAAAATCGTAGCTAACATTTATTGAGTACTTGCCACGCGCCAGTCACTGTCCTAAGAATTTTGCATGCAAGCCAGACTTGACCCTCATAACAATTCCATGAAGAAGTCTCTACTGTGATTTTCCCTCACTTACGGATGGGAAAAAGGAGGCTGGAAGAGATGCTGATTGGCTCAGGTAAAGCTAGGACTCAGACAAACGCAGAGTCTTCCAGATTGCAAAGCGCCGGTTCTACACAAGGTCATCTTTAAAGTGTTCATTTGCATGCATTTTTCCTGAATTTTCACAAGTCTTCTGAGCAGGTAGACACTCCTGCCTCAGGGGTTTCTGTAGAACAAGCAAAAAAACACTTAAAAATCAAGTCTCCTGCCGTTTCTTGTAGAAGCCAAAGGGTAGAGGGATGCTGGCCCAAGGAGAAGAGTGGTGAGAAATTTCTCCCAGACCTGGAGAGGGGTCCCTGGAGTCCTGTGCGGTCTCGGCCCTGCAGGGAGAAGGCAGACCCCTCCTGGGGATGGCTCCAGGTCATGAGGAAAGCCAAGCCTGGGAGGGCTCAGCAGATTTTACCTTCCCTGAGACCTGTGGGAGAGAGCAGAGGAGAGATCCCCAGTGATGCCTGGGACTGAGACCCTCTGCCGCAAAGGATGGGGGCGTGGAGAAGGACTTCGGATAATTTTAAACAAATAAAGGAAGTTGTATGCCTTAAACAAACAAATTTAGGTACCAAGGTCCACACCCACTACAAAATCACAGTGAGTAGGGGTGGGGGGGATGTGCTTCCATTTTGAACACCTCTTTGTTGCCTGTTGGTAGGAGTTTGGCCAAGTAGGGTCAGGGGATTGGAATAGAAAGTTGAAAATGCCAAGTTTCACCTTCCTCTGCTGCACAGAAGAAAACTGTTCTTTACTTTCCCCTCCCCATCCCTCCCCTCAGCCCAGAGATAACCCACTGAGCTCACCCTCCTGGCTCCAGAAGTCCCAGCGTGTCCTGTAGAGGGACCAAAGGAAGCCATCACTGTGATGGGGAAGGCAGCTGTGCAAATGCACACCCCACTGTCGGAGACTCGGCCAGAAACTCTCCCCGAAGCCACTTCATCACCTTCTCCCAAAGCTTGAGCATTTTTTAAATTAAGAAAATATCACTTTTTTTTAGAGTAAATGTATCTGACTTTACAATCCCCACAAGATATTCATTTATAAACTCTCTCATTGCACTTTTTATTTCCCCTTCCCCACATGATTTGTCATGACATATTTATTTGTCAATCTTTAGCTTCTGTTTTCTACGTTATTTCCATTAGGAGAGGGATTGTGCCTTGTTCTTTGCTATTTGCCTAGCCCATGGCATGGCTTGCAGAATACAGTAGGTGCTCAATTAATACTTAATTAAAAAAAAAAAAACTTACTGAACGAACCACGGAAGGAACATGGAGCAATCATCCTGCCCAAAGCCAGGAGAGTGTAAGGCCTAGAGAAGCTAAACAACTTGCTTGAGACTCCAAACTTCATTAAAAAACACTTCAAGGACTCTAGGCAGACCCTTGAGTGACTTTCCTTTCCTTGGCTCTGACATCTTCAGTCTCTAAATTTTTCATGGTTGGACCAAGAGCAAATTCTGGACCGCCTGTCCATGCATCCATGCTTGTCCTCCCTTTCTGCCCTCAAGCTCACCCATCACAATAGTGTCTGAGGCCTCTCCTACCTACATTTTTGGTGACCCCTGCCTCCTGTTTCAGTCTTCCCAAAAAGAGTATTGCTTTCCTTCTTCTCGTGCAGAGTTTTACATATATATTTTAAGATTTATTTATTTGAGAGCAAGCACACATGCCTGGGGTGAGGGGCAGAGGGAGAGAGAGAATCCCAAGCAAACTCTGCACTGAGTGAGGAGCTCGATGCCGGGCTTGATCCCAGGGCCCTGAGATCATGACCTGAGCCGAAATCAAGAGTCAGATGCCCAACCGACTGAGCCACCCAGGCAGCCCGGGAGTTTTATATTTTAATATGAGAGTCAAAGGCTTTAAAACGTGTCCTTGTTCAACAGCTATTCACTGAGAACCTATAAACACCAACACCGTTCTGGTACTGGGGGTGCGGCCATAAGCAACAGAAACCCTCATTCGAGCACACGTTCTGCCGAGAAAGACAGATAATAAAGGTAAGCCAATGAACACAAATCAGACAGTGGCAACTACAATGAGGAAAAGAACCCATGGTAAGGGCTTCGAGGCTGGAGGTATGGGCTGTTTTTGATCAGGAGTTAGAGGGGACTTCTCTGAGAAGGCCCTATTTACGTTAAGGCTGAATTATGAGAAAAGGCCAGCCTGCGGAGTTCTGGTATCTCAGGCCGGTGTTACTACTGCAAGGGCCCTGGAGACCTGGCCGGTTGCTGGAATGCAGAGAAGGAAACTTCAACAAGTCAGGGAGGTGGCCGAAGGACGGATCACACAGAATCTCGTAGGCCATGAAGAAAGACCGAATTTTATTCTCTAGGCATCAGGAAGCCATTGGAGGTTTTTAAGCTGGGGACTAATATGACCTTTTCACATTTCAAAATGACCAAAAAGCCTTGGCTGCCAAGGAAAGCAGTGGAAGAGACACACCTAGAGGCTCCCGCAGAGGTCCAGCCCCGACAGGGGCGTTCCCAGACTCAGCCGGGAGCCGCGGGAACCGTGAGCGGTCACTGGTCCAGCATATATTTTGGACATGCATTGCTGATGGATTGGATATGGGAGGGAACGTGATGAATCAGACGTGACTCCTAGAGTTTGGCTTGAGTATAGTGGACTGGTGGTACATCTCCCAGTATGCGAAGATTGGGAAAGAAGCAAATGTGCAGGAGTGGGGTAACCAAGAGTTGTTTGGGATGCATGAAGTCCAAGAGGTCTATCAGACAGCCCGGCAGAGATGCCAAGTAAGCAGGCAGATAAACAACCCACGGAATGTACAATAATCAAGAAATTTCCGAAGTCTAACAGGAAGTCTTGGGCCAAGGCTGGCAACAGTGGTGGGAAAGAAGAGCACTCCCCGTGCTTTGCAAGTCTCGCCACCCAGCCATTGGAGAGGTGACACTCTCTCATGGTTTCAGCACAAGAGCCTCTGAATGCAGCCTTCCAAGCAAAGGGCCCAGGTCTCACCGCTCAGCTGCCGGGACGTGGGGCTAACCTTACAGCAGACGTCTCATGAATGACCTCGCATTTCTGAACTGTGAAGGTCTACCATTACGTCAATGAATCAGGGAACAACTGCAATCAGACTTCTTCTGTAATGAACAAAAAGAGGTATGTTCTGTCTTAATCCTGCTGTCTACGAGTCCAGCCTCCAGTCATGCGGCCTCCAGGGTCTACACTAGGAAGTGCAGTAGACACAGCTATTGCCCGTACACAAGCCTGTCCTCACCCCACCCCCACTCTCCTGCATGGTGGTGAGGCTCACAGATGACACCAGGGAGCCTCTGTGCCAATCCTGGAAGTGCCAGCTGTGAGGCTCCTTAGATGCTATAATAAATATCCTTATATTTAAACCTGCTTAAAATTGGGTCTTCTCAGGGCACCTGGGTGGCTCAGTCGGTTAAGCGTCTGCCTTCGGCTCAGGTCATGATCCCGGGGTCCTGGAATCTCCTTCTGCCCCTCTCCCCCCACTGTTGTGTGCTCTCTCTCTTTCTCTCAAATAAATAAATTTTTAAAATCTTTTTTAAAAAATAAAATAAAATTGGGTCTTCCCTTCCCTCTGTATACTTAGATGCCCCATGGAGCTCACCCTCTCAAACGCAACTCCTTTTTCCTAACCACTCTCACATATCCCTTCATTCTGCCATGTGCTGGGCACTCAACAAAATGTGGTGAAGAAACAACCATCTGGGCGGCACCTGTCTTCATGGACGGGACAGCAAGGTGTGGACACAGACGTCACATGGGCAAATGACTACACTTATCACTGCCAGTTGTGACTAGTGCAGCTCTGAAGGGGAAGGACGGTGTGCTGTGAGACACAGCCTCTGGATCTGGTCATCTAAGAAGGCATCCCCGAGGAGGTGACGTGGAAACGAAGACCTGAAAGACGATGGGGCGCCTGGCTGGCTCAGTCCGTAGAGCATGTGACTCTTGACCACTGGGTTGTGAGTTCAAGCCCCACGTTGGGCATAGAGCTTACTTCAAACAAACAAACAAACAAACAAACAAACAAACAATGCCCTGGAAGAGAAGAAGCATCCAAATGGGGCAGAGAGGGCAGAGGAGCAGTTCAACAGGCCGGAACAACTCCAACTCTGACATGGGCTTCCAACCGCTCGTATCTCTCCTTCCGTCTCCATCTCTAGGAGAAGCTCCTGAACATCACATACCCTTTTCCATATGACACAGTGCTGTGGCTCTGAAGCTGAGTTATCTAAGAGATAGAAGGCATGTTTCTGCCCCCTCACTAAGCTCCCGAGGATCCCGAATCCTGAGTGTCTGCACCAGCACAGCCACCCCGACACCATCGCTGCGTGTCATTGACCAAGCTTTTGAGCAATTCCATCCCTGCCTTCAAACAAACCAAACCAAGAATAATAACATTCCTTCCCCCTGTGAGTTTCTTTCTTTCTCTTTCTCTTTCTTTCTTTTTCTTTCTCCCTTTCTCCATTTCTTTCTCCCTCTTTCTTTCTTTCTCCATTTCTTTCTCCCTCTCTTTTTCTTTCTTTTCTTTCTTTCTTTCTTTCTTTCTTTCTTTCTTTCTTTCTTTCTTTCTTGGAGGCACCTTTAGATTCTCCTTTTTGAGGAAACGAGAACTAACGCTGGGTAACAGTACTCAAGATTTCCCTCACACTGTTTCTACTACCTCCCTGGTGGTCGATCCTGGTCAGGAGAGCTGGCTTTGAGAAACAGGTGTCAACCCCAAAGATCCAGAGTCAGGCAGGCCATTTGTGCCATGTTTGAAAATCAGGAGGAAGATTTCAACTGGTTTTGGTAAGATGTTAACACGCTATAATGGAGACCTGCACAGACAGACAGACAGACCTGCATGTCAACAGAGATTCAGTTCTGGGACCTTGGGGGTGTTACTTAATCTCGCCCAGTCTCAGGTTCCTCATCCATAAAATAAGGATAAGGATAAATAATTTCTACCTTACAAGAATTAACCATGATCATGTGTTTAAAGCACCCATCCTGACATGTGGTCAATACTCACAAAATGTTGGGTCTCCTCCTTTCAAGGCCTGGCTCTTCGATTGCCTAATTATATCTTTTGAGCCATTCAAATGTGGTGCACCTCAGAGCCCATTTCAATTACAGGGGCTCTAAGCGGTCCTCTCTCATTTGGAAATCCGTAATTACATCAGCAACGGCTGCAGGCTACTCAGTGTGTCAGGAGAGCTCCCACCCAGCTCACCCTTCCTCCTACCTGCCTCACCCAGCCCAGCCCAGGGAAACTAAATCCTGTAACACGTATAGAATATTGAGCAATTCACAAAGAGCTCTTAGGTTCAGAGCAACACGGCAGCTGGTATTATTACCATCTCATTAGAGTGGGAATGGGGAAATTGAGGTCTAGAGAGGGGAAGTAATGTACTTAAAGCCACAGAAGTAAGTTGCCTAATAATCCAGTGTCCCCGCCATGCCACCATATCCCATTCAGTGGAAGAGTTCACCGCCGGCACCTGTCCTGACTCACCAGCAGCAGAGAATTCACTCCTGAATTGCCTCTCCTACCCCACACCCTCCCTTGCTCCTTACTCTGCTGTTCTAGACCAATGTCGATGGCTTACTCTGGTCTCAGGAACGTATGGCTTCATTCTGGGGCTTGCCTAGCATTTCTCACCACTGTCAATGTGCATTCGAAGGTGCCAGCAGGCTGCTTTGGGGTCCTTTTACCAAAACTTGTGACTTTTTTCTAAGGCAAGTGTGAGAAAAAAACCGGGCTGACTTTGATTGGAGTTCGGTTCTAGCCATGGGGTTATGGGCACTGGGTGATGTGGCCCACCCATTTACCCCAGGCCGACAAAGGTCAGTTTAGGACCCCTCTGCACTTCAGCAAAGGGCCAGCTGGAAGAAATGGAAAATAGGATTCCATCCTCAAAAAGTCAGAATGGAACTCCAGCAAAGCTCTAATGTTTGCATTAATTTCTCCAAAATAGAAACAAAGCGCCAGAGCTGGCAGAGCTCTTCTGACTCAATAACCTCATTTCACACCATGATAGACTGGCAAACAGAGAAGAAAAGAGGCCCATTCAAGGCCACACAGCCAGCAAAAGCAGGGCTAAAACTCAGGCCACAGGACCCCAGTTCACTTTTCTTCCTGAACCATGCAGCTCTCTTAAGAGCCCTACACATGTTCCATTTGGATAACCCAGGTGATCTTTTCCCTCCTGCTTCTCCCCCTCCACTCGCCCCCACCCCCCTCCTCCTAAAGGTTACTTTGCGGTGGATGCTTGCAGTGGACTCGGACGATAGGGATCTATGTCTATGATATATGACCCAGGGGGAGCTCTTTCCAACAGGGGTCCCCCAAACAGGCCTCAGCTGTGAATGAGCACCACCTAAAACCCGCCCAGGGACCCAGGAGGAAAGGATTCGCAGACCTCTGGGTCAAACTGGGGATTCCTAGGATACACTTCTGATCCTTCCCAGCTTTGTGGGAGCTGCTGAGACAGGGTAAAGGCCCCGTGGACAGTAACTCGTTCTTGTTTCCAGTAACTCTGCTCCGACTTCATCGTTCCCTCCACACCATCCCTGTTCTCCTTTACTTCCTCTTCCGCTTCCTCCACCACCCCCACCCCCACCTTCCTGGGTCCTTCTCTACTTCCTCCTCCACTGCCAGCACTACCCCTTCCACACCCCCCATCTCCTCCACATCACCACCACCTCCGCCACCACTTCCTCCATTGCTTCCCTACCAGCCCTGCTCCCCCACCCCTCCCGCACCCCTTCCAGAGCAGCGCCAACACTATCCCCACTGCCCAACTCCCCTTCCCCCTCCAGGGCCATCTCCTTCAGCGCCTGTACCCTGCAGGGCCACCAGCAGCTTCACCACCACCGTATCCATAGCATCAAAATAGGTCTGCCTACCGAAGACGACTCCGAGACCTTAATGCTTTCAAAATAAGACAAGTGATCGGTATTTGAAGCCATAGCCAGAGTCACGGAGATTTATCATACGTTTGAAATAAACCAGGATTAACTCCTTCTCTTCCTGCTAGTTTTTGAAAGCGCTTATCTAAACACACACGCTCCCCCTCTCTCCCTCTCTCTCCCCAGAAGACCGTAGGTACCCTGAAATGAAGCAGACAATGGTGGCCTTGTTGCAGAAGCCTGATATTAATAGACTCTGCCTTTTGATTTCAGCCTGGAAACATTGGCAGCAAACCAATGTGAGAAAAGAGGGGCTGTGTCGCAAAAGTTTGAAAGAGAGATGAAGAAAAAAACCCAACCCAGCTTTGATCAGAAGAGGCTGAAGATGAATTGTGGTCATTTCACAGGTCTCTGGGTGGAGGTTAATGTCATTTCGAGACAAGGAAACTGGGTTTAAAAAAAAAAAAAGGAAACCTAGAAGGGATGCACTTTCTGACGGAACGGGGCCACCGCGCCGAGAGGATCAAAGCTGCTCGCCAAGCAGAGAATGAAGGATTATTCACTTTCTATTTTTTCACGCCTGCAGCACACATGGGGATCTAATTGGTGGGGATGCGAAATACAGACAGGCAGCCCCAGCAGCAGGGCAGGGCCCGAAGGGGGAGGCGGCGCTTGGTGCAGCTGCAAGCCATTAAAGGCAAGCTTACCGCCCCGCGCCGCTTTAATTGCTCTTCTGTGTGTTTCCTCCGCTCACCAGCGCTAGTGTCTACTTCCCAGTCTCTCTGATCTCAGAGGTGATGAGCTTGACGGCTGTCAGCCCTGCGGGGTCAGGGGAGGCAGGAGGCGAGTCCCAGGGGAGCGTGGGGCGGCCCCGCGCGGGGAGGGGCTGCTGCGGGAAGAGGCGGAGTCAGGCCCTCTGGAGTCCTGCTCCCCCCCCTCCACCCCTCCCAGCCTGATTCCTTGGCGTCAGCAGGTAGAGAGCCCTGGTCCCTCGCAGGATGACTGTTTTCTGAGTTCTAACCCGTGACACCAGGGGAGATACAGGACAGGATGAAAACCCACACCACTGTGCAGTGTCTGACCTTTAGGCACGTGGCACAGCCTCCCTGACCCTTCATTTCCTCATCTTTGAAACGGGGTGTGTGCCTCACCCCCAGCATGCCCTGAAGATCACCTGTCCTGAAATGCTAAGCAGTGAAGGGGAGTTCCTGCTGTTGTTATCACAGACCACGTCCTCCCGGAACCCTCTCTCTGCCAGCCTCCTGACCTGCTCTAGGTCCAACTCCCCCCACCAAGTCCCCTTTTCAGCCCTTCTCAGTGCCCCTCCCTGGAGAAAACGGCCCTCACTACCCAGTCTGTAGGATCGAGGACCCCGCCTGTCACTCCCATCCGGCTCCCACCTTTTCTCTCTTAGACCTCGTCCTTAGCCACATCCTCCTGGCTGGCAGTCCCCTCTCTTCCCCTCCATCGCCCCCCATTTCAACCACCAGTTCTCTACCTATGTGAAGCTATAAAATGTAAGCTCAGGTATTCACGTCTCTGCTGAAAACTAAGGCGGCTTACTGTGGTGTTCAGGTGCTCTCCCCTTAGGGGATGCGTTCCTTCTTCCTTGGTCTGCCTTATCAGGACTTAGCGGGGTTATTGCCTCTTCTAGGTAGCCCCACGTTGCAGGATAAGAGCCCGGCTAAGCACAGTAGTGCTTTCAGATTGTCCTGCACTGACCACAATGGACTAAAGTCATTTCGTCTTTCCTCCACTGGAAGGTGAGCTTTTGGGGAACGGGACTGCGGTTTAATTCATCTTCGTACTCCCCGCATGAAGGGTGGTTAGCCTAGTGCCTGGAAAAGAGCAGGTACTCCATAAATGCATTTTGAACTAATTTATGGCTATCTGTTGTTATTTGTCTCCCGCCCAATTTATCCAATTAAGTCGAAAGAATTTGGTGAGATGGAAATGTGTCTGATTCATTCTGTATTCTACAGAATGAATGCCCAGCCCAGAGCAGAGCCTCCATGAGGAGTGGCTGGTTCTGAAGTCTGGCCCTGCCAGCAATAATACCCCGGCTCTGTCTGGCTTGATTAGCACTCTTTCTTCACCATCTAGAACAGAGCGTTGCACGTAGGTGCTCAATAAATACATTTTGAATGGATGAATAGTGTGGCATCGTAGGAAAAACACCATTCCTGGTTGGAGGGCCTGAGTTCTCGAGGTAACAAATTCAGACTTAATGAGGCCAAAAGAGAACTTCTGATTTTCTCTAAAATGTCACTCCTTGCGCCAAAGCCCCGGCAAACATTCCCCACCTTGATAAATGGTACCGCCATCCATCCAGTTGCTCAGACCAAAATCTAGGCGTAATATTTGATTCATCTGTTATCTTTGGGTCTCACATTGAATCCACCAACAAGTTCTATAAACTCTGCTTCCCAAATATCTCCAATCTCTGATCATCACCTTTATAACCACTGTCCTAGTTCAAACTGCTATCATCTTGACCTTGCAGCTGGTCTCCCTGCCCAATACACACACACACACACACACACACACACACACACACGCTGTGTATCTTTTCATTTCATTACCATGGTCTTTCTATCACTGCAATGCCCTCCCACTTAGAATAAAATCCAGACTTCCATACACCTTGCGATGTCTACAAACTGCGCACCATCTGGCCCTGCCCCCCTTGCCAGCTTCCCCTTCTACTAATCATCTCCTTCCAACCACACCGGTCTTTTTGTTATTCCTGGAATATTCAGGATTGTTCTTGCCCTAGAACTTGTAATTCCTTCTACCTTGAGAGCTCTTTCCCGATGTTACCCTTACCCCAAATGTCCCCACCTCGGTGAGGCCTTCACAACCCTACGTGTGATCGTTCGTTTTATGTCTTGGCTAGACTACAGGATGCCCAGATATTTGGTCAAACATTATTCTGGGTGTGTTTGTGATGAGATTAACACTTGGAGTGGTTGACTGAGTAAAGCAGAGTGCCCTCCCTCATGTGGGGGGCCCTTATCCAGTCACTTGAAGGCCTAAGTAGAACAAAACGTCTGACCTTCCCTCAGGTAAGGGGGAATTTCCTCCTGCCTGACTGCTTGAGTTGATGTATCAGACTTTTCCAGCCTTTGAACTCAAACTGAGATATCGGCTCTTTTTGGATTTTGAGCCTGCCAGCTTTCGGGCAGGAACTTACGCTATGGGCTCTCCTTGTTCTCAGGCCTTGGGACCCAGGCTGGAACTATACCATATGGGTGCTCCGGGTCTCCAGCTTGCCGAATGCGGATCCTGGGACTTTTCAGCCTCCATATTCTTGTGAGCCAATTTCCTATAACAAATATTTTATATATATTTATATATATACACATATACACACATATAGTGAGTCTGTTTTTTGGGAGAACCCTGACTCATACACTAAGTAAAGCTATATCCCTCCACCCCACTCCTATGAGGTTTTTAAATTTATTTGTGGACCAGTTTGTATCTGTCTCCCCTCAACCAGAATGCAAGCTTCTTGCTCATCACTGCTACATGTCTCCAGGCCAGTGCCTCGCACACAGTGAGTACTCAATAAATAATAGAGGACTTACTTTTTGCCTCATTAGTCATATGATCTTGGTCAAGTCATTTTACCCATGAGCTGATTTCTTCATCATTGAAGTAGGGATGACATTTCATCTGCCTAACCCCAGAGCTGTTTGGAGGAGCCCTAGGTAGATGGCTGTAAGAGGGCTCCTTATAGACATAGACAGTTTTCCTGGGCATGAAGGGCTTGTGTTTTGTTCATCTTTGTACCCTCTTCCCTCCTTTTACTTCCCTGCGCTCTACAGAAGATGCTCAGTGGTGTTTATTTTCAAAAGTTAGATCAATCATTCCACGACCATCTCAATTTTTAGTCAATTACAGTAATGACAGCAACATTACTTGTTGCTGACTATCTTAATACCTAAAAAACACTGGTCAGAAAAAGGTGAATGTTGGGGAAAGGACAGCTGGAATGTGGTTATATCTCGTTGAACAAGATCAATAGGAACCTTAACAAAGCTTTCCAGTGCACAATGAAATGGGCTCTCTCGTACTTGTTAATGAGCAATATATTGGTACGGCCCCTTTTGAAAGCAATTTGGCAATGTACATCCAGACACATCAAAGCTTTCATACCATTTAACTTGGCAAATTCTCTTCTAGAAAACAACCCTAGGTGTTTCCATGGAATATACAGACTCTGAGACCTAAATATAGAAACTAAAATTATGAAACTCCTAGAAGAAAGCAAAGGTGTGGATCTTTGCAACGTCGGCCTAGGTAGTGGAGTCTTAGAGATGACACCAAACAAACACGTAACCAGGGCCAAAAGAGCTAAGTCGGACTTCATCAAAATTTAAAACTTTTGAGCATCAAAGGGCGCTATCGAGAAAGTGAAAAGGCAATGCACAGAATGGGAATGGGAGAAGATATCTGAATTTTTCTGCATATATCTGGTAAGGAATTTTTATCCAGAGTATGAAATCTAACAATAGAAAGAAAAATAACACCATTTTAAAATAGAGAGGTATTTCTTCAAAGCAGATAAATATACACATGGCCCATAGCACATGAAAAGACGCTACACACTTAGCAGGTTGGCTATTAAAAAACAGAGAAACGGGCAGAAAATAAGTGTTGACAAGGATGTAAAGCAATTGGGAACTCCATACACTGGTGATGGGGATAAAATGGTACAGCCACCTTGAAAACCAGTGTGGTAGTTCCTCGACAAGTTAAATGCAGAGTTAGCAGAGGACCCAGCAACTTCACTCCTGGGCGTAGCCCCGAGATTGTCGAAAGCATGTGTCTACCCAAAAACTCTGTCCATGAGTGTTCATAGCAGCATGATGCATACTGGCCAAAAAGGCAGAAATATCGCAAATTGACTGATGAATGAAGACACCACAGGTAATACATCTGTACAGCGGGCGACGATTGGCCAAAACAAGGAACGAAGCCCTGATCCATGGGACAGCATGGACCATATGAAATGATTATGAAATCATATTAAGTAAGATATAATCATAACTACATATTTTTTTTTCGTACCTTTCTGGCTCTTTTTTAAGTCTGGAGGAAAACACACCAAGCTTTGGACAAATGTTGGCGACAGGTACTGAAATTGCAAGACTTGCCCCTCCTTTTCTCTACTTTTCTATATTTCCTAAGCTTTCTTCAAATAGCACGTATTATTTGTATAATAAAATCCACTTCTAAAAGTTCCTAACTGTGGTAGATAGTTCAAGTGTCGGAGTTTTGGCTTCTGCCAAGAGAGCAGAGCGCAGCCCGTCCCGAGGGAGGGAGACCAGGCCGAGGCCGCAGTGGGCCACACACAGCCCGCACACGGACGGGTCCAGGCCCGGCTGACCGAGGGCCGGGCAGCCTCTTCACAGGCAGGGAGCCTCTTCTGTTCCTGCTTTACGCTGTGCTCAATTTTTTTTTTTTAACCCATTGTCATTTCAAAAGTGGCATGAAGCGGTTCAGTCCCCAGGCCAGCATCTTTCCTTTGTCTGCCCTCCCCTGACTATTTATTTCCTTTTCCCTCTGGTGGTGGCAGCCCTTCAGGCGGTGACACCAACGATGTTGTTACAGGTGTCGGCTCACTCCAGTCTCATTTGCTCTGGAAAGAATTCTGGTTGGATCAAATGCCCCTGTGGAAACTCAGGCTGAATTGTCTTCATTTTCTATCATCTTATTTTAACATCCCAGCGGTCCCTGCCGGTCAGGGTCTCCACTGGCAATTGAGCCATTCATCAGTTTAAAGCATGGCCATAAGGTTCTGGAAAGCATCGAACACCACAAAAGAAATCAGTCCTTTCCTTTCCACTTTTCTTTCAAAGCAAGAAAGAGTCTGCTCATCAGGAAACAAGGGATAATGACTTTCGAGTCAATTGGGAAGCTGCTTTTAGGTAGTAATACTCAACATTTTAGTCACAAACCAAAAAATTACCCCATATAAGGTAACAGGGCTGTTATTGAGAAACTGGTGAGGTCATCTTTTTAATTTAATAACAAAGGTACTTAATTATTTGATGAATCATATTTCTCATTTAATAGTAACACTTATTACACGACAGAAGAACTTCTCATATTAACTCATAACTCTCTGAACCCCCCATAATATTATCCCCATTTTACAGATGAGGAAACAGGCATGGAGAGGCTGAGTAGCTTGCTGAAGTTCACACAGCTAGTCCTGGCAGAGGTGGGATTTGAACTCGGGAAGTCTGGCTACAAATCCTGTCAGTCGCTGCAGTCCTTTCATTTATAGCCATAGTGAATTACCAGCAGGCCAGGAAAAAGATAGCAGACTTGAGCATTAAACAAGCATTAGAGCTACAGTAAGGAACTTTTCAGGAAGACTGAGGTTTGTTTTCTGGAGTTGGAGTGGTTTTGCCCCAGGTTGATTTCATCCCCTAATGGAACTCACTGGGGTGCTGCATGTCCCTTGTCAACCGAGGCCTAGCCATAGCAGGAAGTCCAGACCATTCCCACGGAGGAGCCCCCTGACCACGGGTGGGACAGTCCCTGTTTTAGAGAATGCCCCAGCAACCTCAAAGGAGAAAAATGCCGGGCCTCATCGTACACCTCAGGGGAGATTGGCGCCGCCGTGGAGCACGTGGACGCCATCTCCCCAGTGGACCAGAAGTGAAGGGTGCCCCTGGGTTGTGCAATGTGGATTCTTATCCCTAGGTTTTCTGAAGGAAGTCTCTGAGATCCTGTGGAGATAGCTGGTGAAAAACTGCATGCTCCAGCTTGGGGGTAGGGCCTGTCTTCGGAGGGGCCAACTTCTTCTCCAAAGGGGGGAGCATTCCATTCCGCCATTGGTTCTCCTCAAAGAAGTCTTATCTGCACCTGTCATTTCACATTTCCAGACTTCTTTTATTTTGATAAACATCTGCCCAATGTTTCTCCTCCCATTGCTGTATTTCACCATCAAAGGTACTGTGTCTCAACCTTCGGGAACCCAACCCTGGACAATACTTTCTTACCCTACCTTGTCTCCATCTTGAATGGGCCAGGAAGTTTTGTGGGGCCTCACTTTCTACGGTTCGTACGTGTACGTCAATGAATGTCCTTTTGCATGCTCTTCTTGCTCCTGCCCCTTCATTCTGAGGCAGAAATCACTCTTCTGGGCAATCACGGCTGCACTGTGGTCTTTAGACACCCTGACTTTCCCCCTGGATACTCACTGTTTGTCCCGACTCTACCTCTGTCTGGAATATCCCACAATTCAGAGTTAGTTGAGCCAGTATTGAGACTAGCAGCACATACAACCCAGCCTCGCTGTTCTATTTTACAAACATCACACCTTTTATAATAGTGTTTTGGATGCATCCGAAAGTGCCACTGAGGACCAACTTAGAAGGGCCCCATGTTTCGTTTAATGCTCTGTTGTCACCATCTTGAAGCTCTTGATACGTTTTGAACAAGGGAGCCCGCCATTTTCATTTTGCAATAACCCTGCCCATTATGTAACTGGTCCTGCCACTGCCTGCTATTGGCCACTCTCCCCATGTCCTCCCCACCCCCACCCCACTCCAACCTGCTCTGTGGTCCTGGAGCAGAGAGGTTTGGTTCACTCTGGAACTTTGAGGTTTGGTTCTTAAAGCTCTTACATGATACTTATTAGTTCCCTTTTTCTGAGGAGGAGTCTTAGACCAGCAATGTCTCTGGAAAATACAAAGATCAACATCCCAGTTCTGCACGTGAAACAGAGAGAGATCCGTGGCTTCAGCCCCAGCCCCAGAGGTAGGTCAGAAGAGCTCTAACTCTGGGACCTGCAGAAGAAGAAATTGGTTTTATCAGGTGGGGTGAAGAGTGAGTATTTTGTAAAGTGGTCAGACTACACAGTCCCTACAGCTTGCCCGCATAGGAAAGCATCATTGCGGTCCTCTAGCATCAAGAGAAAGGCAAGCAGCAATCATTTTCCAGAAGGCTGAGGGTTCCAGGCAGATGGGCCGCGTTTGTGAAGCAAGCTTGCAAAGTATTGCCTGACAAGAAAGCATAATTCTTATGTCTACAAGGGGACCTTGAGATGAGGAATCTGGATGTGAGCCGCTGTCCCAGAGGCAAACTCCCTAAAAGATAAAAAAGGAATTTGTAGCTGACGCACTATTTTGAGATCAAGAAGGGTCAGTCGGAGGGAGAAGGCAGCTTTTCAAAGCGTGCTGGTGATCTAGGCCTGGAAAGCCCCTAAGTCAAGGACTGCCAGAGACAGGACTGTGCTCTGACAAACCCTGTGGGGAGATTTGGGGCAAGTGATTTCATCTCTCTGGGTCTGGTTCCCCTTTTCTCAGCTAGGGTACCTATTGGTATTGACCGCATACGGCTAAGAAGAATGAGCCAGTGTTTCCATTCAAAGCAGTGAGAGCCGTACCTGGCATATTGTAAACACTCAAGAAGTCATGTTTGTTATAAGGAGGAGCTCTCCTAACTAAACAGTGGGTGAAGCTAAAGACCTCACGTTTTCTGGAAGTTTCTCTTGAACCCTTTCCTTTTCAGCTTTGCCCCACTGGATCCCAGAGTCCTTACTCCCCTCACACGTTCTTTCAAAATGGCATCCCGGGTCCTGGGAAGAAGAGAGATTAGTAACTGGGGGGGGAGAGGAGGGGGCAAGAGGGAGGAACAGGAATCCACCTAGGAAGCGTTCTTGCTAAAAAAGCCAAAAAATTGACTCTGGGCAGCCCTCTAGATGTAACTGCCAATATACAGAAAATCTAGGGGACAGAGAAACTACCACCATAAGCAAACTATAGGACTGCATTCAGTAAGATCCATACCATGGCAAACGCTACAGGGCAAGAAACTTAGTTTCTTCCCACAGCAATCACAAACAAAATGCAAGAAAAAAAAATAGAGGAGGAAATCTGTGGATTAAAACAATCTTAGGATACCTATCAACCAATTATAATGTATGAACCTTATTTGTATCCCAATTCAAATAAGAAAATTGTTTTCATCTATAAGATAATCAGGGAACTGAATAGTCAATTATATTAAAGATTATTGAATTACTGCTGAAAAGTTTGAGGTGACCTAATGGTTTCACGGTTAATGTTTTTGGAAGAATCTCTGTCTTGTGGAAATACAAAATAAAATGCATGTACACGTGATGTCTGGGCTTTGTCCAGGGAGTGGAAGGGATCAAGATAAACCAAATTGGCCAGGAGTTTGAAAATCCATAAAGCTGGGCAATGGATAGTCGCATACTCCATGGCCTGAGTCACAGGTATGTGCCCCACACCTCTCGCGATGACTATTGCATATTAACCCGTCCTGAAGTACCTCACTGATCAGCTGAAATTAAATCTGCACAGAACTCCACATCTCACACAGCACCTTCCCAGACACCACCTCCCTGGAGCCTCACGATAGCCCTGGGAGAGAAATACTAGGCTTATTCCCATTGGGCAGATGGGAAAACTAAGGCTCAGTCCCTGGTGATGAAGCCAGTTAATGGCTAAACCTGCACCAGGGTCTGGTGTGTGACTCCATCCCACGTCCTCTCCAACGTACCAAGGTTGCCCTTTGGGGATGAGTCAGAGGCTAAGATTAGATATTCAGCTTTACGTCATCAAAAGCTCGATTTTGTCTCTGCGTGTTGTGACCAGCGTCGTCTTTCCCTGGCTGGGGGAGGCCAACCGCGCTCCTGTGGAGCTGGTGGATGGTTCACAGCCCCAGCCTGGGGTGAAAGAGGGCACTGAGCGTAGGCAACCCTTCCAGGTGGAGTTTGGCCAGCCAGGCTTCCCTCCTGTGGTCAAGGAGCTTGTCACAGCTAAATATTGGGTGTGCCTGAGCACAGGGCTGCCAGCCGGGCTAAGGAAATGGAGCAGACAGGAGGCACCCCAAGTCCCCGACTTAGGAAGGAGACTTCCTCCGATCTTCAGGGGGTGAGGGGCAGGCAAGTGGGTCCCAAAACAGTAGTCCAGGATTTCAAAACTAGCTGCTCTCAAAGGGAGAGATCCTTGAGCCCCTGCAGGGTGGTTCCTCTTAGTGATTTCTTCCAAGAACAGGTCTGGAGGCGCTGGGCTCTTTGAACATGCATTAATAATAATAATGAAACCTACCATTTCTTAAATGCTGGCATTGGGCCAAGCATGACAGGCATGTTTCTCTTCCAGACGTTCCTCATTCACAATTCACTACAGAGCAGGTATTTGTTTTTGTTTGAACAATGAAGTTTAGAAAGTAACTCTTGAAAACCTCCCTACATGTCCCCAGTCCCGCCCTTTGGAGGTAGGCGCTATTTACCGTCCTGTGTATTCCTCCTGACGCTGGTGGCTGTCTCATCCACATTCTACTTGCACACCCACTCACGTGTTTGGCATACACACACACACACACACACACACACACACAGCTTGTTGTTTTTCTGAAAATAGCATCCTTCCTTATTCAGCAACTTGCTTTTTTCATACACTCATCGATCTTTTTTCCAATCCTGGGCATATAACCATGTGAGAGACTATCAGGAAACCTGGAATAGCAAGAAAGATTCCTGGGTGTCTCGGAAAGAAAAGGGTTCATTGTTCAGAGCACATCCTTCTAACTTCTGAGTTCATTTTGCAGCTCTGTAAGTTGTAGGGGCCAGAAAGACCCCCTGGGCTCCTGACTGTGGACCCACAAGCAAGCTTGGCAACCTTCCCCTGTTCAAGCAAGGCTGGTTCGTTCTGTCCCTTTGAAAATGCATTTCAAGATCTCTGATGTGCACAGGTCTGTTTTATGGATTCTCCTTTGAACCGACTGTGACGTCTCTCCAGTTTCATTGATAGGAAGTTAAACCAAATCTTTCACAGGTGTTCATTTGTTATCTGCTTGAGAGTTGTAATTTCACCTTTCTTGAAAATCCTCTTTTAATAGCAGGCATTACTTTATTGTAGAGATGGGGACATTGAGATTTAGAAAAATATGCAAACACTCAAGGTAACACTATGGGTAAATAGCAGAATCTGTATTCAAACGTATGTCTGTCCACCCCTAAAGCGACCATGAAATCCCATGAGGACAGTTTTAAAGGAAAGGTATTGGCTGTCTCGGTGCTAGCTACCTAGCCAGGTGCTAGGCTAGGTATTCGAGATATGTTCCTTCCTTTAACCCTCCCTCAACCGACGAAGTGAGCGTGAGCCTCGTTAGCCCCACCGTGCAGACAGGAAAGCAAGCTGCGCACAGAGAGGTCAAGCAGCCGAAGTGGGACGCAGAGCCAGGCATGGAGCGGAAGCTCTTCGCTGCTACCTGTCCTCCTTCTAACGGTTCTAGGAGACCATCCTTCCTTGCTTCTGCTGGCGGCTGCTGTTTGCCCACAGTCCTAGGCCTTCTCTGGCTTATGGATGCGTCTTTCCAATCCTCCGTCTTCCCATGGCGTCCTCCTTGTGCGTCTCTGTGCCTCCCACATCATCTTCCCTCTCTGCCCCTCTGTCTCTGTATCCAAATTTCCCCTCTAAGAAGGACACCAGTTGTGTTGAATCGCAGCCTGCCTATCGACCTCATCTTAACTTGGTTAAATCTGCAAAGACCCTATTTCCAAGTGAGGTCACATTCCGAGGTACCGAGGATTAAGACTTCGATGTGTCTCTTTTAGTGGGGGAGAGGGGACACAATTCAGCCCATAACAGGCAGCATCTGGAGGTCAACCCCTCCCAAAGTGCTTCCATGCACGCTAGTCTCACGAGAAGCTCTATAGAGGGGAGGCTCCTGTGGTCTCACAAATGTGGAAGACCCTGCACCTGTGGCAATTCTCTGTGGCCACAAGCATGCTAAGATCCTGAAAAGAGCTGCAGTGAAGAAACCTGTAGACTATGTAGAGGTTGCCATGTCCCAAGCTTACCTGAGCATGGACATTCCGGGGTGGAGTGGTGGCTGCGGTTTTAACAGTGTTCTGAGGAACTCGCTTGGTGAAATTCACGTGGCACACATGACCTTGAGACCAACAAGGTCTAGACTCACATTGTGACCCTGCTGTTTACTGGATATATGACCTTGGGCAATTTCTTTTCCTGTCTGAGTTTCAATGACCTTACAAGTCTTTAACATGGGAGTGAAAATTCCTAGTCACTTAGGGTAGGTTGACTGCTAAAACAGACAGACCCCCAAACGTATAATGGCTTAGAAATAATAGGATATAAGCTTGTTTCTTGCTCAGGACTGGGCAGGGAACCTTCTGGCCAGGCAGTGTTTCTACAGGCATCCAGGAGCCATTTCAAATCTGTAGCTTCCAAGGGCATCTGGGGGTGGTCCCTGTTCCCTCCGGGGTGGAAGGGGTAGGGTTTGGAGGGTGCTTCTGGGGAGGTTCTCATGGGCCAGGCTTTGTGTGAAGCAACTTGCTTCCACTCACATGCCACTGGTCAGGACCCAGCGTTATGGCTGCTGGGGTTGGAGTCTGTCAAGGGGGTTGGAGAATGTGGTCCCTGGAGGAGCAGGTATTTCCCAGCAGGAACTCAGCCCTAAAAAAAAAAAGGAAGGATGCACTTCTGGCTGACAATCAGCCGTCTCCACCACACTTACCTTGCAGGTGTGTCCTGAGGATTAAGTGCCGTTTTTGACACATGCAAAGTCCTTAGCATCGCATACAACTAAATAAATGGCAACAGTTTAAAAATGAAAGATATGGAAGGAAATCGTCTTGAGAGATGAACTAGGAGTCAGGCGCTGGGGCAGGACAGAAGTGTGAGACCCTCCTCCCCACTCTTCCCAAAGCATCCCGGTGGCTGCTGTCTGCTCTGTGGCAGGGAAAGGGGAGCAGAAGTCCTCGGGGTGTCATTCAGCCCCGAGCAGCTCTCCCTCCCCCCTTCTTCCTTGCGAGCCAGATGGAGAAGCGTGTGCTCCAGAGTCTTGACAGCCTCCAGCTTCCTGGCGATAGCCCCCAGGACTGAAAACCCCACCTTCCTGCCGTTGCAGAGCCAGCTGAGGGGTGGGCAGCACGCCAGGCCCCCGCGGCAGCCCCTGGAGCACACCCCAGTTGCAGACTCTCGAGAGGCTGGAGAGAGGGACGGGGTTCTCACCAGATCCCCACAGCCACCGCAAGCCCGCGCCTTTGTCCTGCTCCCAGCTTCCCCGGCTACCTGGTCCCCTGGCACAGGGGAGAAGTACACACCTCGAGACCTCCCGCCCTCTGGCCTCCATGGGCCCGCAAGGTCCTTCAAAGAATGAGTGTTTTCCTTTTAATGAAGTCCACACTCATTATTAAACCAACCGTATCTCAGATCACATCCCCAACCCCTCAACACGAACGCAGTTCCAACAGATGTCTCTCACAGCCCCTCCCCACCTTTCTCGAATGTAAATAAGCTTCTCAAGCTGCCGTCAATATGTACACACAGTTCTGCTTTCGACTCTTCCCACCCGCTTTGTATACACTTTCCCATGGATCTGGGTCATCCTGGTGCCGAGTATCTCACAGGACAGCAAAAAATATGGAAGACGTATTTTGTTTTAGAATCTTAATACCCAGAACATCTGGGTGATACTCAGACAACTGGATAGACTCTTGCTGATGCTGCAAGTCTCCAAGTCCAAGTTCCCCCGCAGACAGAAAACACTGGATTTTGCATCTGCTCGTAAGAACATGGGTTTTCTCAAGCGCAGTGGACTGTGGGGTGTGACAGTTAGTGATTTCTTCCCTGGAAGTGGCATGACCTGCTGGCGTTCCCGTTGGCTGGAGTTGCGAGTACAGCCCAAATTTATTGGTTTTGATTCCTG
The DNA here is from genome assembly GCF_017311325.1 of Ursus maritimus. Lineage (NCBI taxonomy): Eukaryota > Metazoa > Chordata > Mammalia > Carnivora > Ursidae > Ursus > Ursus maritimus. Next base: position 70,930,576 of record NW_024426552.1, on the reverse strand, counting down.
CACCATTCCCCGCGTAAATTAAAATGTGACATTATTACACCCTCCAACAGCCCACTGGTGACCTCTCGCACACTCCCCCCTCCGCAGCCATTATTCAGCATAATTTGACTGGTTTCAGGCAAGTTGGGGGAGTGGGGAGGGACGGGACAGGGCAGGGGAAGGCAGAGTCCAAATTAGAAACAGATTTAAAGAGCATTTGCAGGGAATTAGGCAGAGGGCCAGGAGCGCTTGCTGGCAGCATGTGCAGCCCCTCTTTAGGGACTGTCAGCTCCTCCTCGGTCTCCACGGCGGATGTTTCCCGGCCAGAGCGCAGCTGGGTTCCAGTTGTCAAACCCACAGCCAAGACATCTGAGAAGGGGGCGGAGTGCCTGCGTGCACACGTGCGTACGCGCCCAGGCCGCATTCACACACACACACACACACACACACACGCACGCACACACGCACCCAGCCCCGAGGCCACTCCCAGCACAGGTCCACACATGCACACCTACGAAGGTGCACACTGAACTGTCCCCGCAGCCCGACATGGACAGACGCTGGTGCACACTGAGAGAATCTGCATGCACAGACTTGGGCTGTGCCCCTACCGACACTTTCTCAGGGGAATTCCAGAGCAAGTTTCTCAACCCCCACCCCATCCCCCATCCCCAGGATTGCTCTGTGACAGTGGGCTTGCCCTTCAACCTCTCTGAACTTCTGCATCCGCCGCTATAAAGTGTAGATAAGGCAGCTGTGACTATCAGAATGAGATCGCAAAGGTGAGCACCCAGGTAAACTCCGCACGCGTATTCAGACGTGGAAAATGGTGAGGAGGGGGGTGGTGGTTGATAGTGTTGAAGATAACTAGCCCTTGGTTCACATCCGCTCCAGAGGGGACATTAAGCACCCGCCGACTTGGTTCGACCTGATTCGTACTTCATTATAAAAGAGTGAGAAGCACGTTGCATCACGGCGGGGGCATGAGGGCAGAGAAGGACCAAGGGCCCCTGTAGCCAGAGGAGGGCATCTGCGGCTCCCAGCATGCATCTCTCTGCTGCTCTCTACTGCCCGGAAGCCTGGCCATGGACTTGTGCTTCAGGGCACTCTGTTCTCCCATCTCCCTTCCTCCGTGTGCCTGCTATTCCTGCCATGGTCCTTCACACCATCTCCTCCTCCATCCACACTCTCGGCGAGGAATGTCTTCCCTTCCCCCCCCCTCCTTACCTTTAGGGCTTCTCTCCAGTCATCCTAGTTCCCAGAGATCCATGCACCTTGAGTCCCTCCAGCTTCTGAGCAATCTCACCTGCCCTTTCCTGGGAACCTACTCTGTACAAAAAAAAAAAAAGCCTTTGTTCTGGGTGCCGTGGGGCAGGGGGAGGCTGGTAAGACCTGAATTAGATGTCACCCCTGCCCCAGAGGGTTCACAGCCCAGTGAAGGGATCAGCGTAGCACAAAACACCCTAAGAGACCCAGTCAGAAAATGTCAGAAGAGGGCACCGCCCTGGATAGACTCAGGGAGGTCAAGAAACACTGAGGCACAGCCTACTGTGCAGGTCGGGACTGTCTACAGCAAGTGGCCCAATGTCGGGCAACACCTGGAGTGCGCGATGCCGGTTCCTGGAAACCAATTTCCACGTGGAGCTGGTCCTGAGACTCAGAGACCCCACTGCACATCCGAGTGACCAGTGCCAAACTCCAGATGGATTGGATTGGGGGGGGGAGGGACTGGAGGAGACCTGAGGGTGGCAAGGGGTTAGGCACAGAGGCAGGGTTGTCTAGACCTTCATTTAGTCAATAAATATTAAAGGAGCCCCTCCTATGCGTTCAGTGCTGGGAACGCGATGGTCAGTAAAACACAGACCCCGCTTCGTGGAGTTTAGCGTCAGTAAGAGAGCAACCAGTATACAAACAGGCGACCCAGTGCTGTGGGTTATGTGCTCTACGGGGACAAGCTGGGCGTGTGGGGCTCTGGGGGCAGAGAGGAGCCATCTCATTCAGACAGGAGGACAAGAGGCTTCCAGACAGGGGCGTACAGGGGGCTGCAAGGAGTTCAGGATGGGTGCCAGGTGAAGAGGAAGCTGAGCGAGTGCAGAGGGGAGATGGGAGAGATCATCGTGGAAGGTCTGAAGGACCCTCTCTCTCAGTCACTGATTCAACAAGCATTGTCAGCAGCCATCTGCTAGGCCCCACGCTGGGCACCGAGACTGAGATGGGAAGCTAGACAGGCACAGGAGGGCTGAGCTGAGGGGGTAGCAGTGTGGATGGAGGGGAATCCATAGATTTGAGAAACTGTCCATCAACCTTAGCTGGATGCTGGAGGAGAGGGAGGGGGAATGGTTTCAGGTGATCCTCAGGTTTCTAGCTGGGAGCTGAGTGGGACTTGTGTCCTTCCCTGCAGGGGAGCGCAGCACACAAAGGGAAGCAGGTTGAGGGACTGGGGAAATGAGGAGTCTGCAGGGGTCCTGCTGCCTGCAGGGCCAAAGAGACGCAAAGCATCTACGTTGGGCTGATAGCCCCCCAGACAGGAGTGAAGCCCCAGAGGGAGCATCTGAGACCGTGGCAGGAGATTAGCCAGCTGCCTGGGGCCCAGCTCAGAAGAGTAGGGTTTCGGACACTGTTCCGTCCTAGAGGGGAACTGGAGTACTAAAGGCAAAATGTCAGCTCCTTCTAGGACTTCAAATACTGCAATTATGGTCACAAAACAAATGCCAGCCCCCTCCTGCTGGCGGCCTGGCCAGGGCGCCCTCTGGATGAAGTCCCCATGGCTGAGGAAGCTGGGGAAGGAGCCAGCAGCTGTGCCCTACAGTCTCTCCTGCGTTAGGTCTGCTCCCCCACAGCACTCCGCACAGAGCTGGTCACATAGTAAGCGCTCAGTAATCCTCTGCTAGGAGCAAGGAGACACTTAGCAGAAAGCTGGAGACTCCCCGTGAGGAGGGCGGCACTGGCCTCACCCAGGCCCTCCCTGAATTCTTGAACTGAATTGGAGCTGCTGGGTCTTCCAGCCACAGTAGGAGAAAGCCCCATTGGCTTATTATCGTCCATAAAGACGGCAGCTATTAGTGTCTACTTTTACCCTCCTGGAGCATAGGTCAGAGGCTTAAAGCTGACGCTCTTTGAAACCCTGGATGTTAGCCCTACAACTGTTTTCCCTAAAATACTGCCATTTTGATGAAATTCAGGCTGACTTGCTTAAAATAAATACCCAGACATCACAAATCGTGCTGAAATTAAGGACCTGGAATAAATGAGAACAGCCAACCCAAGAGAGAAGGAGAGCATTTCAAGCAAAATCTCATCTCCCTTAGAACGGGCTTTATTTGAGTAGGTAAGTTTCAAAAATTTTCACCAGGGGTGCCTGGGTGGCTCAGTCAACTAAGTGTCTGACTTCCGCTCAGGTTGTGATCCCAGGGTCCTGGAATCCAACCCCACATCGATTTCTCTGCTCAGTGGGGAGTCTGCTTCTTCCTCTCCCTCTGCCTCTCCCCCTGCTCGTGCACTCTCGCACGCTGCTCTCTCTCTCTCAAATAAATAAATAAAATCTTAAAGAAAAAAAAAAAGTTTGCACCAAAGGAAGATGATTTAATCAGCCAGAAGGACCATGTGGAAACCTAGAGTGACTGGATCCAATTTTTTTTCCTATGAAAAAGCAGCTGGAAGTTCACAACTTGGGAGAAATCTCACCCAACTGCATGGCAGGACAGAGGTATGGATGGTCAGTGCCAGGAGAGCCCTGTTCCAAAGCACTCCCTCCCCTGACCTTCATGGTGGTGACCTACTCCAAAAGCCACCGGGCTCGCTGCAGCAGCAACTCACCGGGGTGCCTTTCCTTTAACCCCAGTGCCACCCTTAGTGACATGGGCTCAGCAGACCCCTAAGGCTGGAGAAGAGGCTGCTGGGGGGGGAGTCCTCGCCAAGATCAACGGGCAAAGCTGAGTCTGACTCTGGCTCTGAAGCGGTTCCTCATTTGTGCCGTGAATGTGAACTGTGAGCGAACTCCACCCCATCTGCCTAGATTTCTCTCCAAGTAAAAAATATCTTGTCTCTTGTCATGCCTATCGCGCTCCGAGAAGCAGACTTTCGTAGAGTAAATTAGAATGCATTCTGTGTACACAACAAAGGTATTAGAGAACTGCCAGTATACAGAGGCAAGGATTCAATCAAGTAAGTATATCATACTCCTGGTTCCCAGCTAGTGAAACTTTGGCTCAATCAAATTTATTTTAAGATGAAAACTAATATTATAAAAGATGCTCTCTTGAATGCATCACGCAGAGTATTTGTTTTTCAAAATGTCTTACAAAAAATAAATTCTTTTATCTTGGAATTTGAAATAGATTTGTATTAAACTATGAAGCCTAATTTTTTTTTCAGTTAATGAACAACGAAGTCAATGGGGAAAGTAATGGGAAAAACTGAATCACAAAAATCTCTTTCCCCAGATGCTGGGTCAGGAGTATCTCCACTGGAAACTGAGATGACCTGAAGTTGTCACAGAGATATAAAATATGAGGAAAACATAAACAGCTAAGAAATAGACCAAATGTGGCCCATCCTGGAATAAAGGGAGCAGTCAGGCTTGTACTGTATGCCTGAAGGGTGTGTGGTCCCTGCCGGGCTGAGAATAGAACCAGCCGCCACCGGGATGGGAGTGGGCCCGGTGGACTTCCTGCCTTTTGGTCAGACGGACTGCCTTCCTGAATTACTAGGTCTAGGAAGTGGTGTTGACAGGGGTGTGGGGCGAGGGGGGAAAAGTCACACGTGTCACATACCACCCCCGCCCCGCCCTCTCCTGAGCTGCCGCAGCACTTCCCCTCCCACAGACCAGTTCCCTAATCTGCACCACGCCGAGATGGTATCTGGGATCTCTAACGGCTCTGAAATCCCGCAGCGCTGTCATTCAGATACAAGACCAGTTGTACGAGATAGGAAAAAGCTCAGCCCCGGCTCCCACTTTGCCCGATGTCATATGTAATACAGCAAGTATGGTCAAGGACTCCAACAAGAGCTGCTCTGTGCTGAGCACTTCGCATGCACTCCGCAAGCTGACGTGCTTCCGGTGCGTCATCACGCCGCCGCACACCCATGTGGGCATCGCTAGTGCGGTTGAGAAGCCCGAGCACACCCAGACAGAGGAGCTCACCCAAGCAGCCCCCAAGGTGACCAACCCCTAACCCCAGTCTCTCGCCAACTCACCACGCTAGACACTGGACTCTTACTGGAGGGTTAGCCTGGGCACACCTAAGTCTCGATCCTTCTCCCGCGTATCCCCTGACATGGTCGGCACCGGGAGAAACCTTACTCCAGATCTCCCTGCTCCCCAGGGAAAGGTCATGTGCCTGACTGGTGAATCTGGGAGAAGACCCTTGCCTGCAGGACCCTGCTCCTCGGCCTCTCAGACCAGGAGATGGGCTGGGCCAATATATCCAAAAGTTACCATTTCAGTACGTGCTCAAATGCCACATGTGGCTACCGGCCACTGTACCAGACAGTGCAACCTTAGAGGATAACCCACTGATCTCCTGTGTCCCGGCTTGAACACTTCCAGGGGTGGAGAGGCCCCCACCTTCAGAATCACTCTAGTTTACTTGTTGGGCACCTCTGGTTGCTAGAAACATCTTCATATCATGCTGAAATCTGCCTTCTTACAATTTCCCACCTCTCAACACCAGCCATGCCTTCTGGACCCCCATGAGGGCTCTTTCAACGTTTAAAGATGGTGCGTACACTCTCCTCGTTCCCCAGCATGCAGTTCTTATCAGGGTTAAACGGCCCCTGTTACTTTAGCTGTTCCTCACACGGCTGCGCTTCTTGGCTCCTCGTGGGCTCATCGTCCACTGGACCCCAGTCGGCCACTGAACTCGCTTCTGTCTCTCTGAGAGACCGTCAGAATGGAGCACGTGCCCCCGAGAAAGCTTCTCAGCCTTTTTGTAATACCCAGCTCCCTCTTTCCGGGCTGCTGACTTCCGGAGTCACTGCCCCGCATTGGTACTGCTTGGTGGGACACAGCTTTCTGGTTTCTCCTCACTGGAGAACGCTCTATTTATAGCTGTCGTGGGCACCTGTTGTTTTTTGACTACCCAGTATCCAGGCTGCCTAATTTAGAAGAATCCCAAAATAGGCAAGAGCTAGGGCCTTGCCCCCTGTGGCGGAGGCCGAAGGGGAGCCGACATTCACTCTCCACACCTCAAGGCACCCAGCCTCTCAAGGCTCATGCCTGAGCTTTTGAATCTGACAGAGAAGCACCAACACAGAGGTTTCCAAGGTTAATTGACAACGGTGGTGGCCGGTAAGAGTCCCGAGAAGAGGCAGCAAGCATCCTGAGGTGGTGGCATCGAGGGCATGAACCTACTTCTGTTGTGTTCAAACAAGGCCCCGACTGACAAGGGAGCCACAGAGAGACGGTGCCCTGGCACACTGGCTGCTCCCTGGGGCGTCGTCTCCCCTCCCTGGGCCTCCATATGAGCAGGTGGTGTGAGGTCCATCCCAGCTACGCACTTCGTTCCGGAGCCTGTAGTACATTCTTACTTAGGGCGAAGAGATGTGGCTGAAAGTGAAATGGAGAGAGAGATCCAGATTATCAGACAGACCTCTCACCACCAGTTCTTCAAAACGGTTCTCCAAAAGTCACTCCAAAGCCACTCGGGGCTCAGAACTCTAAACGGGTTCTTAAACTGAGGTCCAGACCAGATGCAAAGACTCCGACCTTTCTCTGCTCACGCCAGGGATGGCTGTTTCCACAGCCACCTTGGAGGAGAGCCCTGAGCAGAGCCCCTGGAGTCAGGACAACCTGGTCCTCATCCCAGCTGGAGCCCCTCAAGTTGAGGGACCCTGGACACATGGCTCTCCTTTGCTGGGTCTCAGGTTTTCCACAAAACAAGGCACCTTGTTTTTCGTCAAAAAAACAAGGCACTGAGGGATTTTTCAGATTCTTCGCAATTCTGATATTCTGTGACTCTGAACCCTCGAGATGTTAGTTTCTTCAGTTCCTTGCTGTTTTTCTCCTTCTTTCTGGCTTCTATATAAAACGGTTCAAGTTACAAACGGATAAACACAATGTGATCTAATGTAGAATGATACCACGGAGTATCATTCAGCCGTGAAAAGGAATAAAGTACCGACTGTGCTACAAAATACATGACCCTCAAAAACATAAGACTGCATGAAAGAAGCCAATCACCAAAACCCACACGTGGTGTGCTTTCCAGAACAGGGACATCCATGGTGACATGAAGGGAACTAGTGGTTGCTTGGACTTAGCAGCAAGGCTATGCACAGTGGCTCAAACTGCAAATGTCACAATGGCAGGGATTTTCGTGTCCCCCCCGCCACTGTTGTAATGCCAGTGCCTAATTGATGCTGAATAAATATTTGCTGACTGATTAAATAAGGAAATAAATGAACAAGTCTGAGTCTCTGATGTATGAGGGAGGTGACGTGGGCCCCATACCACCTACCTGGGCTTTTACAGGAGAGAAAAACAAACTTCTACTTTGTTTAAACCCAAACTTCAGCCCAATCAATACAGTATCAAAACGTCCTGTAGCTGCTTTATGCCACAGAAGGTTTACTTGCAATATTAAGCTAAACTTCAGTAAATCGAACACATTCTAAATGCATTGTGATCGCCATCTTTTCAATGTTGTGGATTATTTTACCATGCCAAAATCCATCCTTTTGTTTGTTTAATAATTTGAGGTTTCAATATTTCAAGTTTCCAAAATCAAGATGCACCTCTAACCTTGCTTTCTTACTTACAATTCAAAGCACTGCAGGAATCCACCCCAGCCACGTTTCTCCCAACAGCCCTAGGGTATAGGTGAGTTAGCATCAAAAAGAAGCATTTTGTAAGATAAAGATGAGCTAATTTCCCTTCCTGATTAAGGGAAAATTTTCCATCTCATTCTCTGTCCAGTACACTTCACTGTTTCTAAACCAAACAGGAACTTTGCATCAGAGAGGTTAGTAAGAGCAGATTTTAAACAAAACCAAGTGTCTTTCTTATTTTTAAGAAAATCATTTCATTGCATTCACCCATGTTTTCAGTCCTATTGATGTCTGAAAGGAATTAAGCCTTTGTACATTGCTCCCTGAAAGAAAAAAACAATCATTGTAGCTTTGGAAAAGACAGCGGACTATTTAATCCTGGTATGCAAACAGGTGGGGATAAAAGTTCCATCCACACTGTGTGAGGCACCGGGTCCTGGTTCCCCGTTCTTGGGAGAAAGAGACGTTGGGAGGGTTTTAATAAGCCCCGAGCAAGCAGGCAGTGGGTTAGATGAGGGACGGGCTTGCAGTAGAGTGGAGAGGGGCGAACAGAGCAGGAAGAAGACCCATATGGACTGGCCCATGGTGTCTGCACTTGGGCCCTTCCCAAGGACGAGCAGAGTTGCAATTACCCATCAGCAGGACAGCAAGGAGAACACCCATGTGATTTTCCACCCTTCCAATTCCTGGGCCTGGAGGCCTCATTCTTCATTCCAAACTCACCAGGCTTTGAAGTTGTAGAAGGCCAAGTATCAGCTGCTGGTCATGTCGGATTCCCAGAGTGGTCACACGTGACAGGTTCTGCTGGAAACTCCTGCTGCTGGAAGGAGCCCTTTGTTTGCAACCCTAGAGGAATTCTGGAAGGAGAATTTAATCAAATAGCATCCTTACTGGTCACCTCATTCTTCTCCTGGTCTGGAAGTGTCATGTCTGCTGTTATAGGGTTGACCCGTAAGCCCAAGGCCTGGACATATTTCTAGACAGAAAACATCTGACATATAAGTTCCCCTTCAGCAGAAAAAAAAGAAAAATTAAATATACCAGTGGTACAGATTTTCCCAGAGCTAAGTTCCAAACTAGAACTGAGTGATATACCTTTAAAAACTAGGTTTAAACACTCTGAGGAGGGGCGCCTGGGTGGCTCAGTCTGCCTTCGGCTCAGGGCATGACCCTGGGGTCCTGGGATCAAGCCCCGCATTGGGCTCCCTGCTCCACTGGGAGCCTGCTTCTTCCTCTCCCACTCCCCCTGCTTGTGTTCCCTCTCTCGCTGGCTCTCTCTCTCTCTGTCAAATAAATAAATAAATAAAATCTTAAAAAAAAAAAAACAAAAAAAGCAAAAAAAACTCTGGGGCCACGGGATACTGTTGAATGGCTGATTTGTGATATCTTGGACAGGACGGGGATTCCGGGGTGTGAGAAGGAGGGAGCAGGTAAAGGATAAAAATGCAAGAGAGGAGAATGTTTAGAGTGACATCCAAATGTGAGGCCAAAACACGCAGCCAGCAATGCTGTGGGAAGGGATGAGGCTGGAAAGACCCAAGGACATCAGTGGACATTGGCCTCCTCGCAATGGAGAACCACTGACCATTTCAGAAGCTGAGCAGAAAGGGCCAGGAAGGCAGCTGCTTTGGTGGCTACTGGCCTGGGGGTAGAAGGGAGGCAGCCTGATGCCAATGACCCTCAGATTTCTGCCTGGGAATGTGAGGGAGATGGAGAAGAAAGAGAAGCTTGGGAGAAGGATGGCAGAGACGAGGAGGTGTGTTGCGGACAGTGAGTTTGGGATGCTTCTGGGGGGGCCACGTGTGGACCCCTCTGCAAAACCACCTGAGTGTACCCAACCCTACCTTTTCCAGACTGCAGGGTAGCTTTCCATTTATCGTCACAATACCCTCCTCTCCGTGTGTCAGATGGGAGAAGAATCCCGAGGCCCCATCTGGAACCTGACCCTGAGCGCAGAGCGCTGTCAGCAGTAACACTACATCTTTCCATGGAGCAAGTGGCACCATTTCTTCAGCACTGCCTGTGTGCCCAGCACGGGGCCCCAGGCTTCCCATGCATTCTCTGGGTATCGCGCAACAACCCTCGATCTCATACAGGCCAGCTGAGAGCGAAGGCTAAGCTACATGCCCGAGTCTTCAGAGCGAAACAGCGGCAGCGGCAGAAGCAGTGTTTAAACCAGGCCTACAAATTCCCCTCCATGAGATTATACTCAACCATATTATACAGCTTCCAGACGAAGATCAGAATCAAAACCTAACCAGTTCTAGGACGGTTTCATTTATAAACTCTTTCATTCGTGTACTCACTCATTGAATTAACACTGAATTCCTCTAAAGCACAAGGTATAAACAGAGTTAACCCCATGCGGGTACTGGGGGTGGGGAGAGTACTCGTGGTTGAATAAGAACAAAGATGAGTCTCTGTCTTCAAGTTCAAAAGCAGAGATCAGTGAACGACAGCCTGGGTGCAAAACCTGGCCCACGGCCAGTTTTCGTGAATAAAGTTTTATTGGGACGCAGCCGTGCCCATTTGTTTACATGTTGTCGAGGGCCGTTTTGCTCCACAACAGCAGAGTTGAGCATTTACAACAGACCCCAGATGGCCCACAACTTCAAGTATTTAATATCTAGCCCTTTACAGAAAAAGTAGCCAACCTTTGGCCTAGAGTCAGAACCACAGAGGTCATAGACGATGGCAAAACCTAGAGTATTGAAATGCCACAAATAAAAACCTGCGGGACTGGCAAGGAGAGACTGAAGCCACAGGCAGAATTCACCCAGGAGGTCTTCAGAATGCGCTTTGATGAAACAATCAGCTCCGAGCCAAGGGAGCTGCAGACTCAGGCCCAGAGCACATCCTTCTCCCGGCAGGTGCTTAAAAGCACGCAGTCCAGAATAAGGGAGGAGATGCTCCGGCACTTGGAAAGTGATCCTGGAAGTTCTCTTTCTAGAACAGCCAAAGTCATGGCGGTGGCCCAGGCTCTGTTTTTGCTGAGCTGTGTGACCTTGAGCCGATCGACCGACCTCCTGGTGCCCAGATACCAGCCGCCTCTTACTGGCCTATTGGTTTGTGAGAAGCGAATGTGGGGGGAGAAAACATCTCGGAGTGACTCGTGAAAAATGTAAGTGCTCTGCAAATCCTGGGGCTCCTTCGGGCACACACAGACTGCCCTGAGCGGAATCGCGCCTAGCGCGGAGAAGCCAGAATGTCAGCCCTGAATGCAAAACTGCCTTTGTCCCCAGCTCAGCACACTATTTTTTATTACTTCGCTCACAGTGCAACTTGGTAGGTTACGAAAGAGTCCTCCCCTGAGACGAGTCATTCCTCAGGCTGGGAACGTGTGGACATCCCACCCCGGGAGACTGCCCCATGTTTTCCCGGAGGCGGAGGCCGCCTGGAGGTTGGAGCCGGCCTGGGCTTAGGCAGGAGGTCTGGACCCGAGTGAACACATTTTGTCTGGAACTGTCACCAGCGGGTCTTTGCGTAGCCTCAGCCAGCTGGCCCAGGTCTGCTGGATGCCGCGTTGCCTGCTCCCTTGCCCTCCTCCGGGAAGCACCTCCTCCTCCGGGCTGGCCTCCGCAGGGCTCTTCTGCTCGCGCCAAAGCCCACGTCCCAGGCCTGTGAGCACCTGGCTGGCCTTCCTCCACCCTGGGCCAGAGCCTCCGACGCAGGAGAAACCAGAGCTCGCTGCGCTGGCCCGCGCTGGCCCGCGCCCGCGCTTCCTGTCCAAGTGTTTGCGGCCGGGCTTCCTGCTGACGGAAGGGCGGCTGCAGCTTGCCTCGGACAGCCCGGGAGGTGGCTCGCAGGGCCCCCAGCCGCCAGGCACGTCCAGCTGGCACCAGGCACAGGAGCTGCGGTGCGCTCATGCAGCTGTCAGACTTTCGCGGGGACGCTGGGGCCAGGCCTCGAGAGCTCTAAAGGGGATTCCTCGGGGAGGAGAGGAAGCTGTGAATCTGAGCAGAAACCCAGGAGCTCAGGCTTGCGGCTTGTCCCGGGCAGCCAGCCAGAGCAAGCTTTGCATGCACCCCACACTCCAGAGTGACAGACCCCCCTCCTCGCTTTGCTCTGGCCCACTTCCCTCGCCACCTGCACACCTGGGCCCTGCATCCCTATGTGGGTCTCTAGCCCTGCTTGCCTCTGGCTCAGGTGGACCAGGGAACAGGGCTCAAGCACCCCGATTATAGCCCCGGCTCTGACCTCAGGAGCTGGAGGAATGTAACTTCACAGAGAATCAGCTTCCCTTTCACGAGTGGAAACTGGAGAGTGAGAATATTTTCTGAGCGTACCATGTTTATTTTTCCACGTTTCAAGGGCATTGACATAGGAAGTGGGGTTAGACTTGTTTTGTAGAATAGACTAGAACAGAGGTCAGTTTAAATAAGGAAAAACGGGCAAAAAAAGGCCGTTTCATCAGGTAGTGAGCACCCTGTTACTGGAGTGATTCAACAGAAATTGTTTGCAGAGACTTCCAAGTGCTAGACTGTCAGCTGTGGGAGGGTGAGGCCCGTATCTGTCTCCATTACTGCCGCAGGACCAGCAACCAGCACAGAGCCTGGCAAAGAGCAGGGGCTCCAAATATTTGGGGAAGGAAGGGTGAGAGGGAGGATGGGAAGGGTCATCTTTGAGAACTTCGGAGAATAGACCCCTCCTGTAGGAGAGGGTTTGGACAAGCCGACGAATCCAGCTGCCTTCGATGCTGTGGTTACCAGGCAAGAGTTATGGGTGCCCATGCCGAGGGGATACACTGACCCGAGAACAAAGCTGAGCATTCTTCCTGTCATGGTATGTGTTCAGCCTTTCTGTCTGAACATTCTACAGTCCGCAAACCCCCTGACATGCATTTTGTTGCTCGCTTCTACAAAACCCTGGAAAATGCAGAGTCTCCGTTTGAAATATGTGCAGCCTGAGGCTGGAAGATGGTAAGCGGCTTGTCTGAGCTGAGACTTAGCCTCGGGTCTCCTGACCCTGAGTCCCATACCCCTCCTAACATGCATGGTAGTCTGCCTCACTGCCTACCACAGATCTTCCTGTCCTTCAAGGCTGATATTATGGCCAAACCCCGTGTTTGGTCAAACACCAGAGGCTCCCTCCTGTAGCCTTTGAAAAATGCACAAGAAACAGATCTTCTTGAAAAAATGGTTCTTTCCCGGCTTCAGTCCCAGCAGGGATAATGCTTAGGCATAACCACTAATTGTAGTAACCCATAGAGGATCTGGGACAACTTCCAGAGGCAAGTTTACTTTTCAGGGCCAACCCTCTTGATCACCCCGTTGGAGGGATGCAGTCTCTTCCAAAGGTCTGACTGGCTGGAGATTAGGCAGGTCCTTTAGCTTGTTTGCCCTCTGATCCGGGTCCTCCCCTCCCTCACCCTGCTCTCCCCCACAGGGGGCTGACCCCTGTAGGCCACGTTTGCCAAGGTCCCAACAGCCACAGCCAGGAGGGTAGAAACCAGAGTCGTTCTGCCCTGGTAGGTCACCTCTGTGGTGCCAGAGTTCCTGCCTGGAAACCTCCACCAGGTTCCAGTCTCTCTGGTTCTGGAAACACCATCTCCTCTCTGTGACTTTCCACCTGAGAATTTGCCCACGGTGGCTACTCACAGGGCTGCCTTTCACCCTTGTCTGCCCCTTTCATGTCTTCCGGCACCTTCATAACCATAACCATGGAGGTTTCTGGAATGCGTTCTGCTTTCCACCTGGACCGTTACCAATTCCATGTCAGTGCAAGTTTGCCAGCTCAGAGAGGGTTAAACACACGGAATTATGGGACAGTTCTATCCTGACCACCTGTAAGGAGAGTCAAAAAGGCAGGCCAGCCAGGAGGCTCCCAGAGGGAGAACCAGGTCTGCCGTTGCCTGGAAATGAAGAGGCAGGCCAAGCGCACCGTGGGTCTGCACAGGAACCGGGGGACCTGGGGTTGGCCCAGCTGTCCCACCACAGCCCCTTTCCCTCTCACAAGATCCCACCCACCCCGGCATCCTTCAGTGCGATGACACAGTCTGTGCTTCTCACACATGCAGGCCAGACGGCGTGACTCAGCCTCTCGGAGCTCTGAGCAGCCAAGCTTCCAGATCCACATCCCCTCTAGGGAGCTGGAAGAGGAGGGCTCTCTCAGAGATGGCAGCAAAGACAGCAGGTGTCTTTTCTCCCCCTCCTACACCTGCGGCATCTAGGACTCCAGACTCTTCCTTCCCTCCCCCACTTCATCCCCACAGCCCCTCATTCCCTCAGGCCAAGGGGACCTGACAAGGACCTCTAACAGCCTTGCCTGGGCAGGGACCCCAGGGGAGGCTGTGTTCTCTGAAAATACCATTCGCGAGCACAGATACACCATGTAGAAAGGAGGAAAGCCGGGCTTCACCTCCAGATTTATGGGGACCTACGACATGCACACTAGCCCCCAGGCTAAGGACTTTCACGTATTTTGTGTCACTTCATCAGACCCTAATGGGAGAGAATCAGACCCTAAACATTTCTTTATTGGATACCTGCCAGGTACTGGGCATTCGGCAGAGACAAGTAAACTGTGCTTCCTGCCTTCTAAGAAAGCTCAGAATCTGGGGTCTGAAACCAGCCAGACCTGCCTGGGTTTGAATCCAGACTGCAACAATTAGTATGTATGTGACCTTGGGCAAGTGACACTTGACCCTGAGCCTCAGTCTCTTCATTTATAAAATGGGCACAATAATGCTCTCGTCTCATTGAGGCGTTGAAGGATTCATGTAGTTAACGAGCTTAGCAAGTGTCCAGGACATGGTCAACACTCTTCAGCAAGTGTGAACTGTTATTTCTTTAAAGTAATAAATCTAGACTGTATGCACAACCCCGTGAGAAGCATTTTTGGAGGCCGCCCCACTACTTCTGTTCACACTGTGGGTACATCACAAAGCCTTCTGACTCCAGAATAGGATAAAATACGGCTCTTCCTTTCTCATGCTGGAAGTCTCCAGCAAACCTGACCTCAGAGGAATCCCACACGCACTCAGTCCCGCCGACAGGCCCTGCCGCTGAGTTGCCGGATGTCCGCGGAGGTCCAAGGCTTGGAGGGTTTCCGGGACTGGCGGGGTCACACTGTGGCTGGGCCGTGCCTGGCAGCCCCACCCTTCCTGGCAGCCTGGCCTCCTCCTCGGTCTCTGAAAGCCTGCCAGTGCAGAGGGAGGGCGGGCAGAGGGAGATGGAAGGTCCTGCTGGGATGTTTGCCCTAAGGGAAGCCTGAGGGAGGAGGGAGAGAAGGGGGGAGCCGGGCAGTCTGTCCACTCCACCCTCTCGTCCTGCCACACAGAAAATCCAGTCTCTGGAAGTACCAAGTGCTCCTCCTAGTGGGGAAGGAGTATCGCAAAATCCCGCCGGGGCAGCTTTCCTCCCCC